>NC_047506.1:36438450-36738074 GCF_902827115.2 Pseudochaenichthys georgianus
AGCCCTACCCCAGAACAGTGAAAAGGCCAAACAAATAACAGCCAAGATCGCTGAATTCATCGCGTTGGATAACCAGCCGTTATCTGTTACCTTTTTTTTCTCTTAATGCATTGCATAAAGATCGGATCGGGAAAAATCGGTATCGGCAGATTGTCAAAATCAAATGATCGGAATCGGATCGGGAGCAAAAAAAGGTGATCGGGACATCCCTCGCCCTTGAGCGCTTGCTAATTGGAGCGTTAGTGTTACTTGGTGATGTCAGTATGGGGGGGTGTGGGATAGAAACTCAACTAGATGGTGAGATTATTTTATTTCCAAGCCTAACAATGGATTTTTCATGCTTACCTTTTAACCTGCTAACCTGCCTGCGAGCCTTCGCTCAGGTCACATTTACACACGGCGTGGCTGAAGCCCGCTAGCACTATTAGCACTAGCAGTATCGCTAGCAGCCACATTGTTTAGGCTGTCAAATATGCTGCACCGTTTTAGATTCAATGAGTGTCTCGTTTGCAAATGCTTCATTAAGTTGCTTGTGTTACCCCCTTTACAAGTAACTAATTGAGTACATAGATTGCACCTTCCACAATCACCACTACATTTTTTAAAGTGCACCCTGACCCGAGTTATTTATTTTGTTAAAGTTTCAGCTATTCTGTTTACAGTTCTGTCATCACATTATTTAATACGATTTGTTAAAACATTGTTGTTTCTTTTGATGTGAAATATTATATATTTAATTTAAATAAAAAGCAATGTTAGTTTTGTTCACAATTTGTTTAGTTAGTTTACCTTGTTTTTTTCTCCAAAAGAAACGATAAGAGTACTGTTAAAAGACCGGACCGATAAACGGTATCGATAAAAGTAGTAGTACCGTTAAAACCTTAACGATACCCATCCCTACTCCTTAAGCTAATGAGGGAGGAGATGAAGGCAACCCCCCCCCCCCCGGATGCCCCTTCCTCCAAGCATTTCAGGATGGGCAGCGAAGACGTCAGGGTTTAAAGTTTTTAGGTTAAGTGGAAGCAAATCCAGCAGCCGTCTTGCCTTCATTACTTTAATCCCCCCCAAACACACACACACACACACACACACACACAACACACACACACACACACACACACACACACACACACACACACACACACACACACACACACACACACACACACACACACACACCACACACACACACACACACACACACACACACACACACACACACACACACACACACACACACACACACACACAGTCAGAGACAAGAGCGGAGAAAAGGAGGAGAACAACAAAGTGTAAAAAAGTCAAATAAATCTGCATTATTGCCCCGAGCTCTGCTGTCTGCCCGTTTGTGTCCCCCTCCCCCAAGTTTCAAATTTGTTTATTATTATTTTTTAACCTCAAGCCGTAATCGTCACGGAGGAGAAGGACACACACAGGGTCCTTCTCAGGTAGATTATTTTCATTTCCTCGCTCCTCTGTATCACCGGAAGTTGATTTGTCTGCGCCATCTTGAGTACCGTCCCATGGCGCTTATTTCTGCCGGAGGACCGACGATCGAGGAGCGAGGAGCGATAATGGAGGAGCGATAACCGAGGAACCACCAGACCATCCTCCGATGAAATCCTCAGATACTCGCTCCGCCCCCTTACTGTGTATCGCTCACTGATTGGACGATGCGGGGCATGCACTGATCTGATGCTTAACATGAGAGCAGTTTGCCAGCGGAGTGAAGAAAATACATGAAACTCACGAGAGTCACTCCTCAGTCTATACTGTGTTTTGTTTCAATTAATGTATCATTTAGTTACAAATATGTGATATATCTGAACAACAAAGTGGCCAACAATTATTTTATTCATTTATTGGAAACATTTTCATGATTTTTCGTTTATACATTTTAAGAATGGCGTTTATCTTTTTTGAGAATGAGTTCTAATTTTATGTAATGTATTTGGGTCTACAACAGATGATACAAATGTTTGTGTCAGTAAATGTGTACTAACAGAGGCGGGAGTGTGTGTGAAAATAACGGGGACAGAGCTGCTGTCAGACGATCAGCTGTGCGGCGTCATCACAAACGGACGTCGCTTCACGTGACGCTCCGGAGGAAAGGACGTCCCATTGCTCTTAAAACTAAGGCTGAAGTCGAATAGTCCATTTAGCTTAGGAACCTTCCTAAAGGAGTGAAATGACCCGGAAGTCCCTCAGTGGCAGCCATGATAAGTGCCGTTCGAATTCTCTAGAATGATGAGAATGATAGGAAAGGAGGTTTCAAACTTCCTTTATAACCTCCTTTAGCTTAGGAACCACTGGACCTCCCTAACCGACAGGAGAAGCGAAAATGCTGCCCCACAATGCCTTGCAGCCGCAGCATTTGCCGTCACTCAACAGTCGGCCGTTCACGGAAACAACCGATTATGACCGAGAAATGATATCATGAAAGTTACGGTGCTTATTAAGCATTTTAAAACATAGGTGGTAAGTTGCCAAAGTGCTTTGTTTTGAACGTTCATCAGTATTATAATAAAGAGAGAAATATGAACGTTAGTTTTCACTGAAATGATCAAATAAAGTCAACATTTCAGTCTTCACTGAGCTGTGTGGGGTTTGTTCAACTTTTAAAAGATGTTTGAATGGTGATATACACAGTGATAGATGTTAGGGACTAACGTTTATAATAAATACATCTGTATTGATTTTAAGATCTTTAGTTCATACAATCATACGTATTGGGATCATTTGTATTAATGTGGACCGGAGGGAGAGGGTGACGAGCATAAGTTTCACTTTCCTTTTTTATTTCAATTCCAACTTTGGTCATGAAGAATCTGTTTCTCTGTTGTCCACATTCATAAAGCAAAGCAGCAGCATCAGAGCACGGTGCAGAGTCTCTAGATGAGTTCACAGTAGTCCCTCGTTCTTATTAAACATCCATGTTGTAGTCCGCTGTATAGGAAACTGTAGTTTCCATAGTTTCCCCACAGCAGCAGACGCACAAAATGACGTCCGCTGGCGCATCATAAACACGTCGGATAGTGAAAGTGCAGTCGATTCTCTAAAGCACCGCAGTCTCTTCTCCTAAGTCCTTTTTAATTCTCCTATCCACTATCCCTTAACCCCGTGACGTTTCACTCAGAGGTCAAGGAATAGACGATAGGGTTAGAACTTAGGAGCTGATTTTTAAACTATCCGACTGCAGCCTAATTTCCCTGCTTCTCGTGGTTTCCTTGCGTCTCTCCATGCTTCTCTGGTGGGAGGGACTAGTCACAGGGAAACGACGCAAATGAGGGACGCAAGGATTCCATTTAATCGACCTGAGAAGGACCCACAGCCTGCCCAGGTGGACGCGCGCGAACTCGACAACGAATGTAGCGTGCATTCTAAAAATAACTCACAGATGGTGAGCAGGTACCGCGGTTTTGAACTACAGTATTGAATTTGACAGAAAACAACAATGAAACGCCTGCAGAAGAATAGTCTAATGAGTTGGGTGAAAAAAAAGACAGGAGATGTGAGTTGGTTTATTCAGTAAATTAGCTCAGGATGGATGTTCTGTCTACACCTGTTGATGTGAGGCTAATGCAGGATTTGCTAGCTTGATGCTACCGGCATTTAGCGGCAGTGACTCAACAAATTGCCTCTTAAAATGTATCGTCAGCAATGTATGACAAGCAGACTGCTTGTTTAATGTTAGACTCACACCAATAGCTCAATATGATCATAACACGATTGCTTTCATATCAGAGATCAGATGAGGTGGAGCTGCCTCCAGCAATAGAGGATGAGGCAGAGAGAAGCAGCAGCAGCAGCAGCACAGGGTTGCAGCAGGTATGTTATATGCTGTAGTCAGGTGATTTAAATGTATCAATGAAAGGAAGAAGTGTAGGCTACATGATAAGAAGGGAATACAGTTTGAATAAAAGTAATAGAACAATCTACAACAAAGATAAATATGGACATAGCATACCTTAAACATTACATGTGCAAAGTAGCTGCATTTTTTAAATGTAAATGTAATGAGGTATTGTAAGGACAATATGTAAAATATGTGCAAAATGTTCAGGTTTATAGAAAGGGAGAAACGGAAACTATGTTGCTCTACAAAGCAGTGGGCGTATATGTGGGGGGGGGGGTTTGGCCTGGGCTCAAACAACAGGAGAGACAGAAGTCTAGATGCTAATTATCATCAAAATAAATTGACCCAGTTGTCTGCTTGTCATTAATAATGCTCTCTTGGTTTGGACGGGTGCTGAACTCCATTTATTTCCCCTTTGGCGCACAACATTCTGCTCCTGCTTCATTGTTTGGACAAAACTAAATCAGTGGTCTAGGGCTTCTCTCCTGTTCCCCATGATCATATTCTGACAACAACAGCACACACCCAAAGCAGTTCATATGGCTTCAATCACACTCCCTGGTTATGATTTGCAAAATGTATTGGCTTTTATTTAAAAAATGTAGTTTTGTTGAGGCTTGAGCTATGAGATTTGGAATAAATAACTGATTGCGGTTATTTTGACTGATTTTATTATTGGGATGATTCACAATTTGTAGGGATGGATAATTGTTGCATATCATTGAAGGATATGTTTAAAATTATCATTGTGTGATTTTCTTTTAAGAGGATCTGTCCCAAACAAAGGTATATGTATTCAGTCCGTCGAATACAATTTGTAGTCTGGGACATCTTTGCAGCACCAATACTTTATTCAGAATGATATCCAAATTCTCCTGAGAATTTGACGAACAAAAATATTGTTTTCTGGCATCACTTTAAAAATGTTAGGAGGAAAATTTGCATTTTGTTATGAGGGCGCATGCCGAAAGTAAGAGGGAGCAGCTCCCCTGTTACCCGATTTAGACAAAACCCTGATATCAACATAAAGTATCCCTATAAAAATAGAGAGGCCTAATAATAAGGCCTTATGTGATTTGAATATTGCACTAGTCCATGTTGTGATTTTAATTATAAGTAAAGCGTCTTTGGGTTCAAGAAAAGCGCTATAGAAATAAAATATATTATTATTATTATAAATGCTGATGGAATACTTTTGTGGCATACAGGAGAACAATCATTTAAAAGTTACCAAACTGTATAAACATCTACAATTCATACAAATATAAGAATATTTATTTTTATTTGAAATGTTTTAAAAATATCTCTTTTTTCTCTTCTCCAGGTTGTGGTTCTGGGTGGGGAGGCCGAGCGGCTGTTGTCCAGCAAGCCGGGGTCGTTGCCATGCAGGAGGGGTTTTACTCAGGAGGAATACATCATCCAAACAGACCAAGAGCTGGCAAAGGGACAGGCTGTCTTCAACGGTGAGTGCGCGCGCACACACACACACACACACACACACACACGCACACGCACACGCACACACACACACACACACACACACACACACACACACACACACACACACACACACACACACACACACACACCACACACACACACACACACACACACACACACACCACACACACACACACACACACACACACACACACACACACACACACACGGCTCCAGTAATAATCCCCAGCCGTTGGGTGGGGGTTGTTTCAGAGTCCTGCTGACATTTGAACCATAATGGAGGACCTTTGTTAAGACTCAGCCCATACTGTCCTTCTGTCAGGATAAATGCTGTGCAGTCTGATGACTGCACTTAACATTTTATGATGATGGTGATACACATATCGGGCCTAATCTTCTATTTCATTGATTCATGTATGAGTCTACTTTTCTTAGAAGGGTTAGAAAGTAATGATACATAATAGAATTATAGTAAATAAAGTAAACTTTGGTGTATGCTTTGGGAAGGCTGAACCTGATTCAAAAGTCATGCAGTTCAGTGTTTCCCCTAGGATGGAGTCATAGCAGCGGTGCTAAGGCACGTGGGCCAAGCATAATGTGAACGCGGAACGCGTGGAATTTTTTAGTGTGTGCGCGTGCGAAGTGCGCCCCGCCAATTTGTTTCTATGTTTCTGCCAGCACAAGAAAGGTTCTTGAGGCCTAGTACCAGAGCCGGTTCTAGCCAATTTGCTGCCCTAGGCGAGATTTTATATACATGTATAAAGAATAAATGAAAAATCTATACAAAATACACTACAAAAACAGAAACTTATTGACATAGGTCATATACGTCAAAATGGCTTCAAATGTATTCAGTATTGTATGAACATGTTTTTCTTTTTGGGTACCTGGCTGGCGTACCTGGCTGTACCGCTGCTATTTGTATTAGAGATGTCCCGATCCGATCACGTGATCGGGGATCGGAGCCGATCTCGTGATTTTCAAAAAATCGGGGATCGGGAGAAAAAAATCGGGGATCGGGATTTTTTTTTTTTTTAATTTAATGTTACAAAACGAAAATGACCATCTTCACGTCTTAAAGTCATCCTGAGGACTTAGTTTTGGTTTAAAATTACACAACGTCATGTATGTGTTGCTTTCTCTGGGCTTGTTTTCAGACCTGGTTGCTTTTTCTCTCAAATCTGGCAACAGAGTGGGCACAGTGTCTAATAGTAGCAGTAAGCTAACGAGAGTCTACGTTCAGCTGGTGACTCGGGAGTCGGGACAGAGAAAATGTCAGGAGTTTGGAAGTATTATAAAATTGAAAGCGAAGGCAGTGTAACAGCCAGATGCAATGCTTGGAAGGCAGAGGTTCTGCGAGGTGGAAAGAACAGAGCTACGTTCAACACGACCAATCTAATACGCTACCTGAGAAACAAACACCAACAACAACACGGCGAGTACACAGCGGCCACTCAGGTAACTGCACTGAAGCAACCGACACTTTCAGAGACTTTTAAAAGGAAAGAGAAACTGCCCCAGAACAGTGAAAAGGCCAACACAATAACAGCCAAGATAGCTGAATTCATTGCGTTGGATGACCAGCCGTTATCTGTTACCTTTTTTTTCTCTTAATGCATTGCATAAAGATCGGATCGGGAAAAATCGGTATCGGCAGATTGTCAAAATCAAATGATCGGAATCGGATCGGGAGCAAAAAAAGGTGATCGGGACATCCCTAATTTGTATATAGGGGAAACACTGCAGTTGCTTTCATGACACTAAGGCCAAGTTCAGGCATCAGTAAATAATATTTCTTTCTCAAAATCAGATATTTAAAACAAACACTCAAATATGTTTGTGTCCAGGCATCATCTACTGTGCCTATGTGTAAGAGCCATTTAGGCACATTATTTTATGGTAATGAATTATGGCTGTTTTCTTCAAGTTTGTATCTTGTTGGTCGAACGCACTTATTGTAAGTCGCTTTGGATAAAAGCGTCAGCTAAATGCAATGTAATGTAAAATGGTTTTGGAGGAAGTTGGAAAAATGTTTTGACCACACACATCTGTAAGACCGAGGGATCTTGTTTGTTTATTTGTTTAAATACCGTGCAAATGTTGCACGTTGGCAGTGGGCCGCCAGCTGATCTATTGAACCTCTCAATAAAGCGCCTGAATGGAACGAGCAAGTCTGTTCTTCAAATCTGATTTCTTGAATATACGCGAGTCAATACTCAAACTCGCCTCCTAGACTAAGTGGCCTTTGAACTTTAACTTTCTTTTGGACAATTGGCCACTACATTAAGTCAAAAACTTCCGACAACGTCGTGAGGATTACTAGCGTGTAGGAACCTACTATCACTGGAATTGTCGGATGTGGATCTGATCGTGGCTACTGGAGCCGCGGCAGAAACGAAGTGGATCTGATCGTGGCTACGTGTGGACATGGACTGCAGGCTGTCACGCCACTCTGCATGCCTTTCCGTTGGAGTTCGAGCCAATTGGTAAAACAGCTGTTGTCTTTTGTTCAGCCAAACCGGCTTAATAATGTCGGAGGACAGCGCCACTGAGGGTGCGTTTATGGTCGAAGCCCACAAGAGGGCAGCAAAACCAACGGAAAAGGCCATGGAGCAGCGGCTACAGCTCTGCATCAATGCAAGGAGAAGTAAATTAAGACAACTCACTGCCAAAATGAATGAAGTTGAGCCTTTAATGGGCAACACCTGTAACTTGATGGAAGTTATCTCAAAGATGAAACTTTTCAAGGCAATCTTGAAGAGTTTAAAGACTGTAACTGCTCAGTTGTGCTTTTTATGAATGAAGAAGAAAAGAGCCATGATCAAGAGAGCTGGTTTGAGCCTAAATCTCAGAGGTTTCAGGACTTTATTAATGAAGCTGATGTGTGGATTAATTGACTCAACGATGATGTTTCTCATATGGACAGTGTATCTGTGGTGTCAAGATCCAGTAGAGCTAGCAGGGCTTCATCCGCTTCAACAGCATCCTCAGCACGACTAAGAGAGGAAGTAAAGCGTGCAGCTTTGGAAGCCAAGGCTGCTTCGCTAAAGCAAAGTCAAGCCTTGGCAGTTAAGGAGGTACTTCTTCGGGCTGAGAAAGAAGAACTGAAAATTAAAACCGCTTTAGCAGTGTCAAACGCTAAAATTAAAATGTATGAAGAGTACGACGCACAGGATAAGAGTGATGCAATGAACACGCATTTGGACAATGCAAACACACGGCAGAAAGAAGACACACAAGAGCAAGCAGGACACAGCCATCCACTAATCCCAAGCAGTCATGTAAACCCCTCAGATAGGTCTATTTCAGCACTTGGAGCTAGACCTAAAGCACCAAAGGCTCTGGACTCAAGTACAGTGGCGACAAAGTGACTATGAAAAGGACATATGCAAAGTTATCAAGAAGCAGACTGATATAACAGAAATGCTTGTGAAACATCAACAGCTCGCCCTTCTCCCACAGCCAGGGCTCGAGCTTAAGGACGTCCCGACGTCCCGGGGCCGAAAAAAATTGTGTCGCGGAGGATAAAAAATAATTTTGGGACGAATTTTGGGACGAATTTGGGACGAGAGTTAAAATAAAAATACCCTGTTAACTCTACTACAAACGGCGATGAAAATGAAACCGACTGCACGTTTTGTGTAGCACACAGTTATTAAACCTCCTTGTCAACATAAACACACGCGCACAAAACATTTAGAAACCCGCAAAATACACACACATGTAACTACAGCTGTGCCCGCGAATTCCTGGCCCGCAAATTCGCGGGTCTAGCTATGTACTGAGTGTGTGTATTTCGCGGGGTTGAGTGATGTACAATGGCATCCCGTGGAGGAATTATGAAATGTTTTACCATTACATCACAAAAACGCACAGCAGAACCAGACCCTGGAGCGCCGGCCTCTTTATTTACTTACTCCTCTTCATCCCCTATGGGTAATAAGGCTGAGAAGAGAACTCTCCATCGTATTTAGTCCTTAGCAATATGCTGCGCCTCGGTGCGAGGGGGCGGGGCCGTTTGTAAAGGTCTCCTGACTGTGTTACAGACTGTCATCCTGGTTAGTGGTTACTCTGGGTTCTGTCTTCAGGACACAGTGTTGGATTTTTTTGTTAATTGGATGGGACTTGATTGGATTCAATATTAGAGTAATTTTCTCGTTTGTGTGTTTGTTTAAATATAGTTGATCGTTGTTTATGTGATTGAATGATTTACTCAAATAAAAAGGTTGATGAATTATCATTAGTGGTGCACGATAATTATCGGCCCGATAATTATCGGTCCGATATTAGGAATTATGACATCATCCCGATAAACCTGATAACAGTATTAATAGCCCGATAATATAAAATATATATTTTGGTTAAAAAAAAGAAAAATATACTGCGGTGTGGGTGGATTGGGATGAGGGGCGCTTGTTTTTCCCTCGGCTCTTCCCGTTTTGCCAGTACTGTGGTATTGTGGTTTAGGAAGAGGAGAGTTTTTCACAAATCCAGCGCTCCCTAACTCATGCCTGGCTGTGACGTAAATGGTGTGCGGCCGTGAAGGCAGGACAGTAAACAAACATGTCGTCGGTAGTATGGGACTATTTCAAAGTTTCAGAGTTAGATAGTTCACTTGCTATTTGTATTAACACATGCAATGCAGAAGTTCCACGAGGAGGGAAAAAGGCAACGAGCTATAATACTGCCAACCTGATTAGTCACCTGAAACATTGCCATCGATACGATGGTGTGTTATAAGCGTACGAAGACGCCTGCGCTGCTAAACTAGCGGCGAATCCAAAGCCAGCTGCAAAGGCACCGGGGCTTTTACCTATCGACGAGGCTTTTGAAAAAGGCAAGAAGTTTGCCAAGAGACGACCCCAGGGTTAGTTTTGTTCATAGTAGTAATGCTCATGTCATTTGCTCACTACTAGTCTTTTTTTTCCCACCAGGTGTGCAAAAACTACAGGTACATTTAATATATATATATTATATTATTATCGGTATCGGTCTTGAGAAGCAGGAAGTTATCGGTTTCAAATAACCAATATCGTGCATCCCTAATTATCATCTAATGATTTGTATGATGTTTTATTTATGTTAAAGGACACTTTGAATGATTTTAACTAATGATAATGTAGAAAAACTAACATTTTAAATTCGGGCCATGGACATGTTGGAAGCAGGGTCGCCTTAATGCACGGGCTGACCTGGGCTGAAGCCCAGGGGCCTACGGAGATTGGGGGCCTATCATGAGCCAATACATTTTTTTCCGGTGTTTTATTTTTATTTTTAATAAACAAAGTCTTGGCTTTCAGAATATGAAACTTTTATTTCCAAAATCACACGGTAAATACATTTTTGAAGCTTGTAAAGGGAAGATTAGAGCTCTCCCTCGCCACTCTGCTCTTCCGCAGCACCGATTCCCCTCCCTCCGCTGAAATTATGAATGTAAGGCGTATAGTAATCATAGATAACACGGCAGGGTCTGTTACAGTTTGTTTTCATCTGATTTCAAATAAACAAAGTCTTGGCTTTCAGAATATTAAACTTGTTTCGGCAAATTCAGATGATAAATACAGCTTTGAAGCTTGTAACGGCATAATTACAAGCGGAGAACGGAGTAACTTGACGTCACAGCAGGCATAACAACAGCCGGTGTTTCTCGTGAGTGGTTTCCCCGGGAAACAAACACAATACACACAAATGCAAAAATACACAAACACACACACGTATACACGCGAGCTTCCCCCAGACCAGTAATCCAAACGAAGATATCTTCCCTCTATACTATTTTGATCATTTGCTCCGTTAATCAATCAGATCGATAGATTTTTCTCAAAAATGATGACTCCGTAACAGTCAGTGGGCACCACTTAACAGCCAATCAGAATGAGGTTATGTTTCACATGTGACTTATTCAAATTGCGAGTGATTGAGTGACAGATGACTGTTGTTTAGGAGAACATTTTGGAGAAGAAAAAGTTTGAGAGTGGCGCTCGGAAAAGGAATCCTAACACTGATGTCAATTGAGCATGACATTCTTCGTGAGATGGATTTTAAGAACATCATAAAGGCTTTTTCGGAAGCACTGCTAAAGAGGTAAGGCAATGCTGCACTATTCATTGATTCCGAGGAGCCTGCAGGTTTACATGTGCATCGTTTTACATAACTAGGTTTGTGTTAATCCACCGGAGATAATGATCATTCTCATCTACTGATGCCTGGCATTGAGGACATATGTTGCTGTTCATGGTGCTGAATTAGTTGTGTGTGTGTGTGTGTGTGTGTGTGTGTGTGTGTGTTGTGTGTGTGTGTGTTGTGTGTGTGTGTGTGTGTGTGAGTGTGTGTGTGTGTGTGTGTGTGTGTGTGTGTGTGTGTGTGTGTGTGTGTGTGTGTGTGTGTGTGTGTGTTGTGTGTGTGTGTGTGTGTGTGTGTGTGTGTGGTGTGTGTGTGTGTG
The DNA here is from genome assembly GCF_902827115.2 of Pseudochaenichthys georgianus. Classification (NCBI taxonomy): domain Eukaryota; kingdom Metazoa; phylum Chordata; class Actinopteri; order Perciformes; family Channichthyidae; genus Pseudochaenichthys; species Pseudochaenichthys georgianus. The sequence goes on from NC_047506.1 coordinate 36,450,210, forward strand.
TGTGTGGTGTGTGTGGTGTGTGTGTGTGTGTGTGTGTGTGTGTGTGTGTGTGTGTGTGTGTGTGTGTGTGTGTGTGTGTGTGTGTGTGTGTGATCACAGAGCCTGCCGAAGCTATAAATGACTTTGATCTGTTGTTTAAATAGGGGGCCTACAAAACCCCCAGGGCCTGATGGCAGGTTAAGGCGGGCTTGGTTGGAAGACTGCTACGGCAACCCACTGAAAATTGCCACCGCTTTTGATGGAAAAGGTGCTAAAATGGCTGCAAATAAAACCAGAGGACTCACAAGCACTCAACAAGTTTTCCCTATTCCTTTTAAGTTGCAGAAATGCCCTGGAGGATGTGGATTACATGGAGGAGCTGGATAACCCTACAAATATGAGAGTTATCGTCTCAAAGTTTCCCTATAAATTCATAGAAAGATGGAGGGTGCTGGCATTCAAGATCCAAGAAAAGAGCCAAAGAAGAGTGAGATTCAAAGACCTGGTCGACTTTGTGGATAGACAAGCCAAAATCCTGGCTGACCCTCTCTTTGGTGACCTGCAGGGATCTGCTGCTGAAGCGAAAAGCAGGAACGTTTTACAAATGGGGAAAAATACCGGGAGTGAAAGGATTAAAGGAAGCATCTTTGCAACCAGTGTGACCACATCAACAGAGGAAGATAATTGCAAACCTCTGACAGTGAATAGCAGGACATCAAATAATGTTGCCTTCATGAAGCCATGTTTGTTCACGCACTATTGATTGCAGAAAATCCTCATAAAGACAAGGATTTTATATGGAAATCTGGACTATGTTTTGGATGCCTAGACTAAAGTGAAGCAGAATCTAGCACCTGGGCACATTGTTATGATCCTGGACGACAACGCCCCTTGGAGCTCGTGGATTCTGGGAAGAGCCGTGCAGACCATCACAGACTCTAAAAGGACTGTCGTAGAGTACTGGTTTAAAACAAAATCCAGTACTTTGGAGAGGCCTGTGGAAATACTTTGCCTAATTTGTGAATAGGACACTTGATTTTGCCTTTAAAAAAAAAAAAACAGTTTGTCAAAGTAAATAAATGCGTGCAAGCGTCTTTGAGTTGTAGAAAAGCACTAGGCCTAAAGGCTATAAATATTAGGGGTGTTGAAAATAATCGTTTCTACGATGCATTGCGATGCGGACGTGGACGATTCGGTCTCGATGCAGTGACGGAAGATAATCGGTTACAGAGTAGTAACGTTGCTTCCTGATTTTCCGGCCGCGGCTTTACTATAACGTTTTTTCTGTCACTTTAATATCAAATCGGTCGGTGACGCAGAGATCAGGGAACATACGTGACAGCGGCACAGCAACACGGAGCAGTCTGCTTTATCCACCAACACAAGAACACCAGTCCAGAACCGACAACAGCAGGACCCGCTCTGAATCACTCCGTGCATGTCGCTGCGGCTCAGAGACACAGGGAGGGATTTATGTTTTTCAAAAATAATCGCGTTACAATCATGTCAGGTTTTTGGTGGATTTAATTAAGTCTTGGATTGCAAAGTATGAATGTCCTCTAGCAATTTGCAGACGATATATAGGCCTACGTGTGTAAAGTTTGTGAAGGCAGGAGGAAAAAAGCTTCCGCGATCACCGTCTCCTCTCCGTTACTCCAAGCCCCGCCCCCTCCCTGAAAATAATGAGTGACAGGCTGATAGTGACCCGATAGAAACGTTGTTATTCACTTAATCACTGAGATATAATGAAGCTAATTTAATCTCATACATTCATGGGATTTATGTAACAGTAAGACAGAGAATGTAAGTGTGCACCCACATGCAGTATTTGTGTTTGTATATGCTGTTGTAAATACTCCTGTTGTCTGCTGTGTTCAGACTCAAGTCCTGTGTGTGATGCCACATTCAGGACATTGAGAATGGAACAACTTCACACACGGAGGCTAGACCTATACAATTAATTTATTTTGGTTTATAAATTAACGTCAAGACATTTATGTAATTGATTTCTGAAGCACTTTCTAAATAATAAAAAGAGAGTTCATATGTATTTACTGCATGTATGCATTGATGAAAAATAAGCCATGTGCAGTAATATAGAAAATTGAGGATGCAACGCATTGGTATGAATCGTGATGCACCGTGATGCACCGGGATATCGAACCGAATCGAATCGTTGACAGGATAATCGTAATCGAATCGAATCGTGAGACCAGTGAAGATGCACAGCCCTAATAAATATAATGTATTATTATTATTATTATTATTATTATTATTATTAGGCCTATGTGTTGGACATGTGTGGTTGGACTGTGTCTCACATAGTATTGCACGGTGTACCGATACTTGAAAGGTACCGCGATACCCTGCCGTTAAAAACGGTACGATTCCTCCGTTTCATTAGTATCGGTACTTTAAGAATGACGGGGAAAAGTACTCCCGTGAAAAAGTGCCGTTTTAATAAGAGCCGTGTGTGTTCAGCGCTCTGCTTCCACTCCCTGCACTGCAGCCGTGCCTGCAGTCCTGCTCCTCTCAAGCTGCAAGCACGTTCTAAGTCCCTCCCCTCTCTCGTGCACGCGGCCACGCGCTAGCTGCCAGAGCATGTGAGAAAACGAGAAGCATGGCTGCAAGTGGGAGTGCAACTGCCGCTGCGCCTCGGCTTGTTGACAAAAAAGATGCCAGAAGTCTGTGAACGGGCCGTTCAGGTGTTCAGAGCAGAGCTCCCGGTCGGAGCGGCAGAGCGTGATGTGCACTGAAAAGTTTTTCTGTCGCAATATTATCGTTGAGCAAACTTAACTAGCAAACTAGCATCACAATCTGCTAACGTTAGCTTTAGCCTTCGTTTTCTATTAGTTTTTTTCATAGGCTATAAACGGAGGTGGTATAAGTATATATCTTGTACTTGAGTAAAAGTAGAAGTACCAGAATGTAGGAACAATCCTGCAATCAAAATGTTCCTCAAATAAAAGTACAAAAGTATTATCATCAAAATATAGTTAAAGTAGCGACAGTAAAAGTAGAAGCACCAGAGTGTAGGAATACTCTGTTACAGTAAAAGTACTGCATTCAAAATGTTCCTCAAGTAAAAGTATTAAAGTAGCGACAGTAAAAGTAGTCATTGTGCAGATTGGTCCATTTCAGAATAATATATATTATATGTTTTATAATGATTGATCATGAAAGTGTTCTCAAAGCTGGTTAAGGTGCAGCTAGTCTGAAGTACTTTGTAGACTGCAGGGTAGCTGGTGGATTTACTCCAGGTGGAACTAAAGTCTGATTTAACACTTGATTATATCTCACATCATTCATCCAGATCTGTAGAGTAACTAAAGGGATTAAATACATGTAGTGGAGGAAAAGTACACCATGTACCTCTGAACTGTAGTGGAGTAGAAGTACAAAGTAGCAAAAGAAACATTGAAATACTTAAATAAAGTACAAGTATCTCAAAATTGTACCCAAGTAGTACTTGAGTTTATGAACTTAGTTACACCAGTGGCTATAAAGATAGAAAGACTAAGCCTTGCACAGAGGCATGAAAATACATTTTCAAAATGCTCAACAGTGCTGCCAAAATGTTAAACTCACTGCTACACAATTAAAATAAATGCTTTTATATATATTTATATTATATGTGACTCTTTGGCATTTCTGTTCTTAGTAACACTGCTGCTTTAGTTGTTCTGACTGCTAAAATCATCTCTTATTCCTCATTTTAAAGCCGATATTCCGTGTTTCCCTTTTTTTAAGAAAAGTATCGAAAAAGAATCGGAATCGCAATTCTTGACTTGGTATCGGTATTGAAACCAAAATGTTGGTATCGTGACAACACTAGTCTCACAGGCAGGTTGCAGTGTAACATCAGAGGACACTGGGCCAATTGTACATTCTCAAACTGCACCACTTAGAACTAACTAAACAATGCAGAGATTATTTTTATATAATTTTATTCAATAACCATAAGAAATTAAACAGTATGAAGTGATTTGTAAGTAGGAATACAGATTTGACTTAATTTTTTCATAAATATATTTTTCTCCCAGTTTGTCATGGGACTGATTTACCCTCTCAAAGAACCGGAATCGAGAACCGAAAATAGCCGGAATCGAAAAGCAGAACCGAAATCGTTAAAATCCAAACGATACCCAACCCTATGTGTGATGCAGTAAAATCTTACCGCTCACTTACGTTAGCGGTGTCGTAAAAAACGTGGGAAAATGTAAAATACGATGACGAAGAAGAAGATTCCAGTGGCCCCAATTTTTGTCCATTCTGGACAAGTGAAAAATGTATTCGGACAAGTAAATTGCCAAACTCACTTGTCCATGGACACGTACTCTCTAAAAACTTTTTCTCACACTGGTGAGTAATGTTCCTTAATGTATTTCCTGAGTTTCAACTTTCATATCTGTGAAAGAAGCATTGTAATCACAAAAAAGATCGGGGCAACAAATAGGAGTAGTGAGACCAGACCCGGCGGCAGACATACGGCTCTGGGCGGGCATTTGATTTACCAGGGCGGGCCCACACACACACACACACACACACACCACACACACACACACACACACACACACACACACGCCCACACACACAGACAGACAGACAGACAGACAGACAGACAGACAGACAGACAGACAGACAGACAGACAGACAGACAGACAGACAGACAGACAGACTAGAGGAGCGCACACAGGGTAGAGAGGTGGGGTGAGGTTGAGCGATGGAGAGAGAGGGAGAGAGAGAGATTGAGCGAGGCAGAGAGTAGAGGCTTCTCAATACTCAAATTTCCCCTCCTCGACTCCCCTCCTCGAGACTTAGTCCCGCCCACAGGAGATGCGAGCGGAGGACCGAGGAGGGGAACCGAGGAGAGAGGAGGGGAAGCAGCAGACGTTTAAAGAAATGAGAACTCCTCTCCTCTGAGTGGTCATATTAAAGCGACGTCCGTTCATTATTACGTGGCAACAGCTGCATCAGCTGTCGAGTGTTTTGTCATATTTTATAATCTCTGTTAGATCATCTGAACATTGTTCCCCCAGATATTTACCTTGAATTCATTGAGAGTGCGGTATAATGAGACAATAACAGGCTACAGATGCGGACACACACACACAAATATATTTATATAAATATATGCAATTTAAAGTATGAGAGCACTCTCATAATAACGTAACACAATCAGAGACTGGATATATCCCCCCCCACTCTCTCTGGTGGCTGAAATGGGGAATTGAAATTACGGGCCAAAAGTTGTATTAAAAGTAAGCAGAGGACACCAAACCAACTAAGACCTGTCTGTCCGCCGCATCTGCGCACTGTACAACACACACCTACACACTGTACCACACACACACCTACACACTGTACCACACACACCTACAGCTCCTAAAGCATAATCAGGCTACAGCCGTTGTGTATTTTATTATGCGAAGCACTAAATGGTTTTAGAAAAATATGGACTCTTTGTTTGTATATATCTACTAAACTAAAGCAAATAAAGAGAATAATGTAGGCCTGTTATACTGAGTGATATATTTTACACACTGCTCTGCTTTCTGCAGGACCTCACAGCTGTTCTCACTGTAAACATCGCGTTGCGATGAGAGCAGTTTCTAAAATAATATCCAGGGGATGCATGCAGAGCTTTCATTGGCTGAGATAAGTCCGGCCGTGTGTCACGCCTCCACCGTTCCCGGAAATGCATCCGCGGAGGAGCCGTGGAGGAACCATCAGTGTATCCTCGGTTATAGCTCCTCCAGAGAGCCTCCTCGACGCTCGATCCTTGGTCCTCGGTGTGCATTTAGAGAAATGAGACGTCCTTCAAAATGGCGCGCTGAAATTCATTTCCGGGTCACTACCGGAGGACCGAGGAGTCGAGGAGTCGAGGAGGGGAAATTTGAGTATTGAGAAGCCTCTAGTGTGTACAGCGGTCTGCTTGCGCACAGAGCCGGAGTTTTTGAGAGAACCGGCTTGAGTCAATTTCTCTTCAAAATATAATTGATTGCCAGCCTCCCTTGTCCCTGGCTGGCTTGCTAGCTTGTTGGTAACGTAAGTGATGTCTTCTAATGTGCCTGCATCTGGCGCTGAGTTGCCATATTCCTTTCATGAACCACTTCCTGATATCCATTGTTGCAGATAAATATAAATGATAATAGCCAAACTAACCTAGTAAGAGTAAACTGACAGGCTGCTGTAACGCATCTCACTCAAAAACCCACACGACTCAACCCAGTGAAAAACCAGTCTCGCGCGCAGCCTTTCATTCAGAATTTCATTCAGAATTTCATAGCAACATTTTAAAAAGATATTAAACTAATCTTTCAACATAATTTAAAACAAAAATAAATATTAGGACAAAGCCCTACAAATAACAACAATAAACATAATAATAAAACAATTAAAATATCGTATTCAGCCCTGATTAAAACAGCGGGCCCAAATCCTGGATGGGCCATGGGGCCCGCCCATGACGCCGGGTCTGGGTGAGACAGATTATTAAACAAACCACCAGAGTATCAGGGTAGGAATTTCATGGCGGCCATGGCCGTCGTTGCTCCTCGGTCTGGCCGTTATGCCCCACAAATAATTGCACGTCCTACGGCCACAATGGCCTGTGTGCGCCTCACACTGTTAAAATCTCGAAGTTGCTTTAAAAGCGTCAGAACAGTGGTTTCTGAACTGCATTATGCTGCTTTCACAACGAATATTCGCATTGCTCTAATCGATGGAGTTTCACCGCGGCTGTCAGCTGTGTATACTCCTGTCATTCAAACAGTCAAACAAATCTTTTAAAATGCGTGTTTTTTGAATGTCGGATCGATCAGTCTAAACTAACCTGTATATGCTCCGTCCAAACTCACAACAACGTCCTAAAGACAGAAATAAAGCAGCGACTGTATTCCCCATGACACAGACAGTCTGTGGTTTGTACATGTTTAACTTTTGTCCAGTTTCTGAACAGATATGAGGAGCTGTGAGCTCTGTGTGCTAACAGCTAACGGCTGATGTTTTGGTTTTCTGATTCAACGTCAGTGGCTGAGATCCTCACTGCTAATTGGCTACCGCGAGAACGCGTTACGCAAATTTGACGCTCGAGTTGAAAAAATTGATTAAAGAGACTCACGCACACGCACACACAGACTTTTGCATTTCAAAGTATTGCTTGTTCATACAGTTGAATGTTGGAGCTTGACTGTGCACTGCTGAATGATGTATGTGCAGAGTTTGACCCTTGAAGGCGGTTTCCTCTGCCCTGAAATTGAATATATTTGTTTGTTTGTAGAATTTTAGATTTTTTGTAGATAGAAAACATACCAAACACTAATTATTCAAAGTAGAGTATTTCATTTTATATACGGTAATACTAAGGAGGCATAGGCCTATATGATTATAATGTTTGACATTATTGATATTAAAAAAGTGATTTGTTTTCCATGTCATTCGTGTGTTTTTCTTATCATAAAGTGAAGTTATTTATCTGTAAGCTCCAAATCCAAATGTTTCCCTCAATGGCCTTTGTGCCCTAAAAACATGTGTGACACCAAAGGCCAAATGGCCTTGCCCCTAAAATGACGAAATTCCAAGCCTGCAGAGTATATTTAAATACTTTCATATTCAGTTTGAAAACATGCTTGCGGGCGTTCAGAAACACATCTGGGTCAAACTCTTCTCTGCCTGTGGTTTACCCGACCAAACCGGATCAATCAGCATAATATGTCTCTGTGCTGTGAGTCAGAGGCTGCAGTGATCAGTGTCATTGACCAAGCCTCAGCAGCACGCTGATCAATGCACAGTGTGTATTGGTAGAGGGGGGGCGAGAGGGGAGTGTGAGAGCTCTGCTCTCTCCACACACGTGGGTTGCTGCTTTGGATGTATTTGTTTTAAACAAAACTCTGGATTTAATTTACCCTGTGGCATTTCATTTATTAGTTTTGTTTTTAAGAATCACACCGTCTAGTGTATATTGGTGCATGCATACATAAACATAATTGAAGGAAAAAAGGTTTAAAAAAGGAGGGAATTTAGGAATATGTAAAACTAAGAAATTAATTAATTATTAATTAATTATGTTTGTAAGTTATACAACTGAATTGTTTTTTAATTTAATATGTTTTGTACATTTCTATTTATTGCTAAATCTGTATGATTTTATAATAATATTATTAAAATATATATATATTTTATATTAGTTTTTGAGTAGTGAGTACAATAGGAAAATAACAAATTACAATGAAAAAGAAAATATGTGCAATATATCAGAATTTAAAATGGAAATGCTGTGCTGTTTTAATAGATTTAGTGAACTATTTGGAACAGAACTGTTCCAAATATTTATAGGAATTTGCAAGTTTCCCAGAATGCAGTATGAGGAATGCCTCACATGGTGTGCGGTCATGTAGTGTGTATGGATATAACATTGTAAGTAGTCTTTAAAGAAACCTTCCTTTACTAATTTAAACAGCAGTTCAGTCTGAGAAAAACTTGATAAAGTAATCTCGGATATAGTTTAAAACAGGTGCTACATATGGCAATGAATAATCCGACTAAAACATGTTCCCTACTGTCATGTTTTCCAGCCTTTTGTCTGCATTGAGAGATGTGTGTTGAGTCAATATGTCCACACAGCTGTCTGCTTATTCTCTCCATACAGGAAGTATGTTTGTTATTGATGTCTGTGAAAGAGCACGTCACTGCACAGAGCACACTGCTTTTAAAGGGAAATTGCAGGCATTGAGTTTGAATGACACAGTGTTACAGACTCTCTTCCGCACCAGGAACAGTTAGTTCACAGATAGTTTACTTTGGTTCTGCTGAGCGTCGTTTCCACGGCTGCCGGTCTCATGGACCGTAGAGATGTGTACATGTAGTGCCGATCTGCTGTTTAGAAGAACAGAAGAAGCATGTGGTTGTACAGGGCAGATCCCACTGTGAACATGTGAAACTCCATGAATATGAAACAGGTTTTGCTGTCGGAAGAAATCAAGGTCAGGAAATGACTCCTTTGCTGGAAATAAATCACTTTTTTATGATTTTTAAAAAATGTATTCTGAAGGAATGTGTGAAACAGCTGACCAGCCAAACAGGCTTTTGCTTACCACATCAAAGTACCAGGCAAAAACCCTAGTATACAGATGTAACGCTTCATTTCAGACGCCTACCCGTGCGGGTCCGTGATCTGGATCTGCACGGGGTGGGCCCCTGCTGAAAAGGAAAACCCCCCGCAGGACTTGATACGCCCCCTTGATAAATACATTTAATTATAATGAAACCAGCTGCAATGGATCATGGATCCACCAGGGGGAGCCGTGATTAAAAAGCTGCCACAGTGGAACTCATGTGAAATAAACAGCTGATAGATCTACAGGTATCTGATATAGCGGATATTTGTTAAGATCCATATGTCACGGATATGATCATATTCTGTGCTAAATATGAGACATGTAATCATTTACAAAACATCACCATGTTTTTATTTAACAAAATAATGTTGTTCACGTTGGCGTAAGTACAAAACCATCGCTATGTTTTTTCATCAGGAAATGCAGCCCGGCTCAAACGATTTTCATCATCCTCACGATCATTTAATGTATCATATGTTCGCAAATTGAAATGAATGCACTAATACATGTAGTTTAATCAACTTGAGTTTACAACAACAAAAATAATCGCTTTGTTTTTATATCACATCCGACCGGAGGAAAATGCAGCACGGCTCTCACTACCGATAATCCCAATCCCACTGGCAAACAATAATATGTACAGTGTTAATAGTTTGCTGTATTATTAGTGTCTAATATTACTGCTATAACAATCACACATTGAGTTGTTGAAATCAGACCGTTTTTTTTTTTAAACGCTCTGAATGAAACGGCAGCTCTCAGGTGATCAGCTGTGTGTTTACACAATAAAATATGCATAGTAATTTAATAAATCCTTCCAACACACATTGTAAGAACAGTTCTGTTTCATATGAGTGTTGAGAGCTGTATCCACAAATCTCTTAATTTTGCCCTCAAAGTGCACCAGATTGATGCATTTAACTTCAATTTAAATAAAAACATCTTCTGTTGTAACAACAATAACATTATAAATAGTAACATAGCATGGTATTGCACATTTAGCTTTGAGTGTTACTGGCCTGAGATTTTTTTATTTCATGAATTAAGGTGACTGAGGCTTTTTAACAGATCTTTCAGTGTCCCACATTTTGCACAGAACTGTCCCACATTAGGAAAGACAACTTAGGAGAGACAACTTGGTACTAATATGTATACCATTTTTTTTTATGAGTGTAATATCTACATTTTCTCTTTTGGTTTGATTAGGACACATCCTGGGAATTTCAGAATGGTACTGGATTTTGATGTATTGTACCGGCTTCATATCGCAATATATTCCCAAAGTCTGAAATGCAAAAATATCCCACATTAGGGCTATTCATATTCTTGACGGGAAGAGCAATGTAAATGGGTGGCCATATGCATTTGAAAAGCAATATAAATCACACAGTTATTATGCAATAGGCTTTAAAAGCACCATCAATAACCATTACCTTTCTCCAATTCAAACTCTTGACGGGAAAAAAGGAAGGTGTAAATGGTTGGGCTATACTGTACTGTATACATACAAAGGTCATTAAATAAAGGTTCTTCTGGAAATGTTCACATCAGGCACCTTCAAGTTAAACAATACTACAGTAAACAATGAACACAGTAAATTATGTGGATTAAACCACATTTATTTCGTTAAAAATAAACGAAATATGATTTCCTCCAGAGTCGGCTTGAATTCATAAAGAATGCACATATGTGTTTAATCGTTAATGTCAGATATGTACTAAGTAAATACATTTGTTCCTGCTCAATATTAGATTCAACTGTATTGTTATAGCACATATTACAGGTACTGAGACAACGCAATGCAGTTTAGCTTCTAACCAGGAATCTACAGAATAAAATATAGAATGAATTAAATGATGAATAAAGAGTGAGGAGGGGTACAGTATGAATACACTAGACTATATATACACAGTAGCCCAGCCTGTGAGCAGTATGAACAGTATATTAACAGTGTGTATTAATATGCTAAGATATATAAAGTATGAAAACGGTAAGCAGTGCAAGTATAGTATAACATATATAGATATTAATTTCATGATAAACATTGTGGAACAATGATGAAAAATGTGAATGGAAGTGGCGAGGTAAAACTGACACAAAACAACAACAAACTTTTGCCGAGCCAATGGAGAGTTTCATCAGCAGCACGGGGTAAAAACCACCAATGAGCGCCCAGCTCGAGATACCAGCGAGTCGAGAGACAGAATGATATCTGCATTCTCTCTTTTGGTTTGATTAGGACACATCCTGAGGATTGTGTTTACAAAGATTGACCATACCGTTCACCAGCCCACACCCCCCATGTTGCCTATGCTGTATGTTGGGAACTCTTTGTTTAAAACTAATTGGCCATCGGAATGTGTGGAGAAAGTCTCCCAAGGGGGATAGTCACATTCCACAGCTCTCCCCCCCCCCCCCCCCCCCCCCCACAGAGAGACACAGGAAAATCACTCTTCTGGAGTGAAGAGCAGACGTAGGATGCATTTTGACAGACAAGATGGACACTAGTGTAAAAATACCCCAACAATATTACAATAAGTATACTGCATAAAGCAAGCTATATACTTTATTTGATCCAAAATATTGATGTTTGGGCAACGCCCTCTAGCAATTTGGCAACACCCCCAGCCACTGGGATCCGCTGGGCCTTTGGTTGGGACACACCCATTGGAGTCCTATCTGGAGTGCTCCATCTGTAGCAGCGCTGAGAAAGTGTGTGTGAGTGTGTGATCACATGTCTGTGTGCTTCATTGGACTTGTATGAGAAGTGTAACAAGGCAACAGTGACTGAAGCTGACAGAGCGGCGAGGGAAACAAGAGAGAGCTTCAAATCGGTGTGTGTGTGTGTGTGTGTGTGTGTGTGTGTGTGTGTGTGTGTGTGTGTGTGTGTGTGTGTGTGTGTGTGTGTGTGTGTGTGTGTGTGTGTGTGTGTGTGTGTGTGTGTGTGTGTGTGTGTGTGTGTGTGTGTGTGTGTGTGTGTGTGTGTGTGTGTGTGTGTGTGTGTGTGTGTGTGTGTGTGTGTGTGTGTGTGTGTGTGTGTGTGTGTGTGTGTGTGTGTGTGTGTGTGTGTGTGTGTGTGCAGGGTTGGGAGGGTTACTTTAAAATGTATTCCGTTACAAGTACGAGGTAACTGTAAACATTTTTAATCTGTAACCTGATCTGAGTTTCAAAATATAGAAGTAATGTAACTTCATTACTTTCCGTTACTTTTGGATTTCCACAAGATCAAATGCAAAAAAGAAAGGAACAAATGAGAAGAAAGATGAATTGAAATCTGCCCCTTTTATAAAAATGTGCTCTTTTTTGGTTTTATAATAACATAATAACATAACATAATAATAATATAATAACTGCTAGTAATCCTAACATTTTTTTAAATGTTCCAATAATTTGATTAGGTCTTCTCCCTCTGGAGTCGGTGGATGCCCCGGCGTGTCCAGGTGCGCATCATCTACGTAATTAATCATATATTTTCGATTATAAGGGGTGGAAATATGATTCAGATATCCGCAGAATCGCTGGAAGAGTAACTTTCCAGCTGTACCTCCTGTGAGACTGTAACCAGGGCACAGCAGCCAATATGGCCGCTCAAAGTAGCTTGACTTTACACTGTGTGAGATTGGTGGATTCTTGTGTCCGTCAAGTAAATCTCGGCCGGCAGCCATGATGGTCTGAAATGACCAATGGACATCGAGAAATCACTAAGGACCTACCCACCAAGTAAAAAAAAACATAAACCACGTGTCTCCCATCAGCTTACGTCTGTGAGGAGAGAGAGAGAGAGAGACAGAGAAAATGCCTAAAAAAAAAATGTTACAGTTGCCGACTTCGCTAGAGATTGTTTTCGCTAGCAGCAGTGAAGATAGAGCCTCAGAACCTGAAGCCTTCGACTCTTCAGAAGAAGAAGAATACAAAGACAACAACAAGGATCCATTCAGACATGGGTAAGTGTAAATATTACAGTAATAGTGTACTGGCAATGTGTGGGGAATACCGCGAAAATGAACAATAGAGTGGCGAAGTCACGCCCACCTACTTCCGGTCCATGGGACCTTATTTCGTAAAAATAATGCATTGAAGTCAATGGAGAGAGAAAACGTATCTTTCGATCCCGTTTGAATTTTGCCATGAATTACACATATGAAGTTTGTCAATCTAAAAAATAATTTCCATGTCAAAAAAGTCACAGTTTGTCGTAAAACTGTTGAAATATAAGACTATGAAAAATACGCAACTAGAAAGACTACAAATCCCAGAGTCGCGTAAGTGATGTCACAATGTTTTCCTCCACTAAGAGATAGCTAAGATCAGCGCCATATAGATATAATCTATCTATATGCCGCTGGCTAAGATAAGATAACTTTAACAAGATGCCTGTGTGCTTAGTACCAGGTTGTTATCATACCAGCAATGGGTCTTGCTCGTTCTTTCGCTTCCCGTCTGATGAAAGGACCAGGAGTGGCTGGATCAAGTTAGCTACCTAGGACTAGCGCGTTAGTTAGCATTACAGCCTTGTCATTTTTAAGTAACATTAAGTAACCCAACATGTTAATATGTATGTTCATATTTTGTGAACCCTTTGAAGAGTACTGTCACCGGTGTTATCATTCTATAATACACAATTTAAGCCCGGGGGAGAAATGCTAATGCTAGCATCGGCGATCGCCAATCTTTTCTACTTCATGCTATCTGCACAAATGGTTGACATTAAACATTAAAAAGACCAGGCAGTTCAGAGAGAATCAAAGGAAGGCAGGCAGGCAGCTTTGCATGACATTTTGCATTTCACAAACAAATGTGTAACTTCACAGTTTTACGACACATTTTTTTTTTTTTAACTTGCAAAATTATCTTTTAAATTGACAAACATCATATGTGTAATTCGTGGCACAAAACAGACTCTCCCTTAGCAAACGTTTACTCTGTGTTAACGTTATTTTGGTGTCTAAAAGTGAGATTACATGTGTAGATGATTCAATTAATCATTTATTCGTCCCACAACGGACACATTTACAGTGGCTATAGACATGTTTTTGCCATCGATTATTTTATCATACTGTTCTGTACAGATGAGACTTTGTCATAGATTTATTTATATGTGTGCCTGTGATTATTTTACCGTACTGTACAGATGTGACTTTGTTATCAGATGTATGTATATGTGTGTCTGTGATTTTATACTGAATGTAAAGTAACTGGAAATACCTGTGTGAGAGTGAGTGAGTGACTCCTGTCCTACCTCTCAAACTTTGAGCAACATTTTACTTGAACTTTATTTCAATGAAATTAGTTGTAATTATTGTCCTACATTTTAATTTGTTTTACAGGGATGTTTCACAGTTTATTCAGCAGCCAGAACATCCATCTGTGCCGGCCCCCAGGTCAAGATCTACTGTGGCTCAAGGGCCTTCACCAGAGCCATCACCACGAAGGACCAGAGGACCAGCTTCACTACAGCTGCCTCCACCTCCATCTGCGGCTGCCACCAGGTCAAGATACACCTCAGCACAAAGGCTCCACCACAGCCTTCACCATCAACCCAGCCAGCAAGGAGGTCTCGTGGAGGTCTCGTATAGCACTTGTACCCCCCATCTACACAGCAGCCCATGCACCATCACCCCCATCTTCACAGCAGCCAGACCCACTGTCTTGGAAGACAGACAAAGACCTTGACACTGTCTTGACATTTATAATGAATAGTTGGTTGAATGTTCTGATGTTCAATATTGTAAATAGTGAGATTTTCTAGTTTCTTATATTTATAATAAATTGTTGGTTGAAAAAAAAAGTTTGAATGCTCAATTTGTATTTGTACACAACACATGAACCTTGGTATGTAATATGAAGTCATGATTCAGTCCTAATGTATCTCAGTCCCTGCTGTGGTGAAAGTAGAGTGATAAACACCTATTTTACTAAAAATTAGAATGCATTTTTTTTCATTTCAGACACGAATTACACATTTATATACAGTGTAATATTTCACTACTTTTGTGATCCTAAGACTTTGGTAACCAAATCTAAAACACCAAAACAATTGGATGGAATTAGTACATTTGTGTTTTCACAAGAGTTTTGTCAAATGTTAAGCTTTAGAGCTACTTATCTCATCACACAGTGCTCTAAGGTGAGTAATTTGCATGTATAGCAATACCATGGATTGTCCTGCACATTTTGATACTTAACACATGGGGTGCCATGTTATTAGAAGTACATTTAAAAGGTGATTTAAGGAAACATCTACAAATCGAGAAAATACCCTTAGACTCCAGAGGGTTAATGTAACTTATTGGGAGTACAGTAACCTTGTATCATGCATGTAAATCACTCACCTTTCGGCGAAATTCGCCGTTTTGAATCCAAAATAGGTAGTTTGTGTGATTCATATAGATCTGCAATACAAATATTTTTGGGGTATGGGGGGGGGGTCTGGGACCCGGAGTAATCTGCGGCCGCGAGCTGTTATGTGCCATCATGACACGCATGGTGTTATTTTTTTATATATTATAATGCAGCGCGAGCTGTGTGCTCGAGTCTTCCTGCCTGTCAGCTCTGCTGCTCCGCGATGATGGTCTAGCTTCAGCAGCCACATTACCTACGGGTGCGGTCGTTAATATTAACTGTGCGGTCCGGAGTCACTGTGGTACAGACTGGACCGCTGGTGAACAGCTGTTAGAACGGGCCGTTCAGGTGTTCAGAGCAGAGCTCCCTGTCGGAGCGCAGAGCGTGATGTGCACTGAAAAGTTTTTCTGTCGCAATATTATCGTTGAGCTAGCTAGCTAGCATACATTGTCACTATCTGCTAACGTTAGCTTTAGCCTTAGTTTTCTAATAGTTTTTTTTTCATAGGCTATAAACGGAGGTGGTATAAGTATAGATCTTGTACTTGAGTAAAAGTAGAAGCACTCAGATCTTGTACTAGAGTAAAAGTAGAAGTACTCAGATCTTGTACATGATTAAAAGCAGAAATACTCAGATATTGTACTTGATTAAAAGTAGAAGTACTCAGATCTTGTCCTTGAGTAGAAGTAGATGTACTCAGATCTTGTACTTGATTAAAAGCAGAAATACTCATATATTGTACTTGAGTAGAAGTACTCAGGTCTTGTACTTGAGTAAAAGTAGAAGTACCAGAGTGTAGGAATACTCCGTTAGTAAACGTACTGCATTCAAAATGTTCCTCAAGTAAAAGTAGAATAGTATTCTCATCAAAATATAGTGAAAGTAGTGACAGTAAAAGCAGTGTGCGAAAAAGTACACGTCCCACCGTCCGGGACGTGTTATTTACAATATCGGACAAGTAGATCTTTTAATTGACTTGTCCGGTGGACAAGTGACGTTTTTCGCCCCGATTTATTGACAAATTATTGATAAATTCAGTTTACAAAAGGCAGAACTCATTCGCAAATTGTCTGTGTCCGCCATTGTTCGTTTAGAAATGTTAGTTTCGGTTCTGCTTGTCGATTCATAAGGAAATGCATCTCGCCGTTTTCTGTACAGTTAGACGGGGGCGGGGCGGAGCGGGGTGGGAAGTGTAGCACAGTGGCAGGGTTGGGAAGCAAAATTCGGTTTCGAGTAGGAACAAATAACAATTGTCCGGTACCGGGATTAATAAGAGTTGTGAGGACAGGAGGCGGAGCCCCGCGGACCGCAGCTCTCTCTCTCTATGCTCCGTATCAGCTGATCACTGCACGTTGCAGCTCAGCGTCTCTCTATCTCTCTCTTTCTACACACAGCGGATCCGCTGCCCGTTTAACAGCCTCATCGTTGTCAAACTTTCTTATGTTCTTTCTAACACGTAATGAAGGTTATTAAGCGTTTTAGCTCCTGTGTCGTTAATGTTGACCGCCATTTCCTTTATGAAGTGAAGCAGCCTCCCTGTCTGTCCTCGCGCTGTCCTCACATCCCCGGACCCCCAGACTCGGAGGAGCACAGGGATGTCATGTTAGTATTGTTTATGAAGCAGGGTATAGAAAGTACATTATTGAAATGAAAATACTATTTATTTACTTTTACAAACAGTGATTAGCTGGGCAGCTGCAGCATGTGTATTGCAGGACATGTGTATGCGCTTTGAGTTGTAGAAAAGCGCTAGGCCTATAGGCTATAAATATAATAATAATAATAACTTTATTTCTATAGCACCTTTCATGCAGGGGATTGCAGTTCAAAGTGCTTTACATCAGTAAAAAACAAGACATCAAATCAGTGTAAAACAAGCAGCAAGAGCAAAAAGTGGGATAAAATAATTAAAAATAAAAACATGGGGAATAAAACATAGAGAAATAGTGCAATGTCAATCACAGGGAATAGTGCAGTATAATAGTGTAAAAATGCTTTGGTAAAGAGATGACCTCTAATAGACCTGCATCTGATGATCGCAGTGTTCTGGCGGGTGTGTAGTTTATTAGAGAGTCAGCAATGTAGCTGGGTCCTTGTCCATTTAGAGCTTTGTATGTAAGGAGAAGCACCTTCAAATCAGTTCTGAAAGTTACAGGAAGCCAGTGTAGAGTAGCTGAGACAGGACAGTGTGAGAAAAAGTTTTTAGAGAGTACTTGTCCATGGACAAGTGAGTTTGGCAATTTACTTGTCCGAATACATTTTTCACTTGTCCAGAATGGACAAAAATTGGGGCCACTGGAATCTTCTTCTTCGTCATCGTATTTTACATTTTCCCACGGTTTTTACGACACCGCTCAACGTAAGTAAGCGGTAAGATTTTACTGCATTACACATAGGGTTGGGTATCGTTTGGATTTTAACGATTCCGGTTCTGCTTTTCGATTCCGGTTATTTTCGGTTCTCGATTCCGGTTCTTTGAGAGGGTAAAAATAAGTCAAACTGGGAGAAAAATATATTTATGAAAACATTAAGTCAAATCTGTATTCCGATTTACAAATCACTTCATACTGTTGAATTTCTTACGGTTATTGAATACAATTCTATAAAAATAATCACTGCATTGTTTAGTTAGTTCCAAGTGGTGCAGTTTGAGAATGTACAATTGGCCCAGTCTCCTCTGATGTTACACTGCAACCTGCCTGTGAGACAGAGTCCAACCACACATGTCCAACACATAGGACATAACCTAATAATAATAATACATTATATGTATAGCCTACAGTATAGGCCTAGCGCTTTTCTACAACTCAAAGACGCTTGCACGCTTACACATGTCCTGCAATACACATGCTGCAGCTGCCCAGCTGCTCACTGTTTGTAAAAGTAAATAAATAGAATTTCCATTTCAATAATGTACTTTCTACACCCTGCTTCATAAACAATACTGACATCCCTGTGCTCCTCCGAGTCTGGGGGTCCGGGGATGTGAGGACAGCGCGAGGACACAGACAGGGAGGCTGCTTCACTTCATAAAGGAAATGGCGGTCAATATTAACAACATAGGAGCTAAAACGCTTAATAACCTTCATTACGTGTTAGAGAAAGAACATAAGAAAATTTGACAAAGATGAGGCTGTCAAATAGGCAGCGGATGCGCTGTGTGTAGAAAGAGAGAGAGACGCTGAGCTGCACCGTGCAGCGATCAGCTGATACGGAGCATATGAGAGAGCTGCAGTCCGCGGGGCTCGGCCTCGCCTCCTGTCCTCACAACTCTTATTAATCCCGGTACCGGACAATTGTTATTTGTTCCTACTCGGAACCTAGTTTGAACCCGGCCACTGTGCTACACTTCCCACCCCGCCCCGCCCCACCCCCGTCTAACTGTACAGAAAACGGCGAGATGCATTTCCTTAGGAATCTACAAGCAGAACCGAAACTAACACTTCTAAACGAACAATGGCGGACACGGACCATTTGCGAATGAGTTCTGCCTTTTGTAAACTGAATGTATCAATAATTTGTCAATAAATCAGGCCGAAAAACGTCACTTGTCCGCCGGACAAGTCAATTGAAAGATCTACTTGTCCGATATTGTAAATAACACGTCCCGGACGGTGGGACGTGTACTTTTTCGCACACTGCAGGACTAACGTGTTCCCTCCTTTTGGTATTCGTCAGTAGTCTAGCTGCAGAGTTTTGAATGAGCTGGAGTCTAGCTTTCTTGGGGAGACCAGTGAATAGTGCATTGCAGTCGGCTAGATATAAAAGCATGAATTATCTTCTCTGCATCATTGTGATTTATGAATGGTCTTAACTTCGCTATGTTTCTGAGATGAAAGAAAGCTATTTTGGTCACTTTGTTTAAATGGGCGTTAAAGTTCAAATCTGAGTCCAGGATGACACCGAGACTTGTCACCTCCGGTTTAATCCAAGTGGTTAAACTTCCTAGATTATTTGTTAGCATCTCTCTTTTTGAGATAATAATAATTTATTATTATTATTATTATTATTATTATTATTATTATTATTATTATTATTATTATTAGGCCTATGTGTTGGAGATGTGTGGTTGGACTCTGTCTCACAGGCAGGTTGCAGTGTAACATCAGAGGAGACTGGGCCAATTGTACATTCTTAAACTGCACCACTTAGAACTAACTAAATAATGCAGAGATTATTTTTATATAATTGTATTCAATAACCGTAAGAAATTCAACAGTATGAAGTGATTTGTAAATAGGAATACAGATTTGACTTAATGTTTTCATAAATATATTTTTCTCCCAGTTTGTCATGGGACTTATTTACCCTCTCAAAGAACCGGAATCGAGAACCGAAAATAACCGGAATCGAAAAGCAGAACCGGAATCGTTAAAATCCAAACGATACCCATCCCTATGTGTGATGCAGTAACATCTTACCGCTCACTTACGTTAGCGGTGTTGTAAAAACCGTGGGAAAGTGTAAAATACGATGACGAAGAAGAAGATTCCAGTGGCCCCAATTTTTGTCCATTCTGGACAAGTGAAGAATGTATTCGGACAAGTAAATTGCCAAACTCACTTGTCCATGGACAAGTACTCTCTAAAAACTTTTTCTCACACTGTAAAAGTAGTCGTTGTGCAGATTGGTCCATTTCAGAATAATATATATGATATGTTTTATAATGATTGATCATGAAAGTGTTCTCAAAGCTGGTAAAGGTGCAGCTAGTTTGAATGACTTTGTATACTGCAGGGTCGCTTGTGGATTTACTCCAGGTGGAACTAAAGTCTGATTCAACACTTGATTAGATTTCACATCATTCATCCACATCTGTAAAGTAACTAAAGGTATTAATACATGTAGTGGAGTCAAAGTACACCATTTACCTCTGAACTGTAGAGGAGAAGAAGAACAAAGTTGCAACACATTGAAATACTTAAATAAAGTACAAGTATCTCAAAATTGTACCCAAGTATAGTACTTGAGTTTATGAATTTAGTTACTTTACACCAGATGCCATAAAGATAGAAATACTCAGCCTTGCACAGAGGCATGACAATAGATTTTCAAAATGCTCAACAGTGCTGCCAAAATTATAAACTGACTGCTACACAATTCAAATAAATGCTTTTATATATTTCTATTAGATGTGACTCTTTAGCGTTTCTGTTATTATTAACACTGCTGCTTTAGTTGTTTTGACTGCTAACATTCTCTGTTATTCCTCATTTTAAAGCCGATATTCCGTGGGGTCGGGGGGCTCGGGTCCTTGTCACCTGTTCCATACCTGATGAGTTTGCATCCCTGATAATACTTAGTAAGGAGGCCATAATATTTTTGACTCATGGCTGAAGTTAAGCTTCTCCAGCTCTCCCCAGGTTGGCAAAAAAAATGCATCTCAAAATGCATCAGATTGATGCTTTAAAATATGGAATATTCAACATTTTCTTCCGGGGGAGCATGCCCCCGGACCCCCCTAGAGGGATAATATCCTTCTCACCTTTTTCACCCCTGACCCGTTTTCATGCCTGTTGTATACTGTATAAAAAAAGATCCTCATTCATATTTTCCAATTATAATGTGAATAATGTTTTTTAATTATCGTTCCCTCTTATATCGTAATCAACATCGCCATTGCAATATCAGTCAAAAAAGAATCACACTTAATTCTTTTTTCAAAGTTTCACAGCCCTGTAAGGAATGAGTGTCTGCAGTTCTTAGAGCATGATAATCAATTATTAGACAGTTCTGAAAACTAGCTTTTTTTCTAATACATGTTTTCAAATGAAAAAGGTTTCTTTTTTTTCAGCCTATGTTTTGATAGTGTTGCTCTCTCTGTAGCTGGGGCTCTTTGGAAGATCATTGGAGGACCTGTGTAGGGGGTCTTTGCTGGGGTACAATCTGATGGCTCTGGGCGCTGTTAATTATTTAATTGGAGCAAAGGAAGGCTGCATTATTAATGAGAGGATGGAGGGGGAGATAGATCATTACAGATAGACAGAGTGTCTGGGGGATGGGTCGTGGAGGAAAGGAGGTTAGAGTGCGAGACAGGAAAAAAAGATAGTAGCTTTGATTGATTATATATTACAAAGACCGTTGTTTTCAGTACTTTAAAAAGTGTATTTCTCTATCCATCTCTTGCTTCGAACAAAACTCCAAAAAAGTCAGTCGGTTCACTGGATCTGGCTCAAAGTAATTTGCCGAACACAAAAAATGTAGTTTTGGGTATGGAACCTCATTACTTTTTGAGTGAAGTGTCTGAATCTTAAAATGTACTTTCTTCAATCGATCCATTCATCCATGTAGCTAGCTAACGGTCGCAAATTAGTTATTATTAGTTAAGGCGAGACACTACAGGTGAATAGGGTCATTTGTTTAACTTAAAGATATCAGCTAGACATTTCTTCAGTTAATTACTTACATTACAACAATTGTTTTTTGTATTACAAGTTCTATGAAATAGAAAGTTTAAATATGCAAATGAGCCATCATATCATTAAATATGCGCATATTTTAAAGGTCCATTGTCATGGCCATTTCTACTGATCATAATTCCATTGTTGGTGTCTACTAGAATAGATTTACATTGTGCAATTTTCCAAACTCACATTGGTTTTCTCATACAGCATCTCTGTATAGTGTGTGTATTCTTGTTGGAGCTCCTGTCCCCCCTCCCTGTGAGCCCACTCTGATTGGTCAGCTCGCCCACTCTGTATGATGAGTCCACCACCGTTACAGCGGACCATCAGTGATTATGTGTTACAATGGCGTAAGCGACCAGAAAATTACACCAGTAATGACAAACAGATGAGAATGCTGCGTGGGGTCTTGGTGCCGTGTTGGCGGGACGTTGCGCGGCTCGCTGCTGCGAGGAGCGGACAGTGTGAGCTGGGCTCCACGGATTGGTCCATTTGGAAAAAGAGAAATCTCCAACGAGGCGTTCTGGGGCAGCATAGACATGTATTTTCTGTGTTAGAGTTTTACTCGCAACAGGGTGTACTTTGAGGGTTTTTGACTCAGACCGTTTACATGCATAAAAACCTTTATAACACACAAAGGGACGGGTCATAACCGGAAAAGCATGACATGACCTTTAATACATTTCAGGAACACAATTCTGAACATTGGATAAAGCATTCTTGTTTCATTTTGTAGTCATATTAGAATCTAAAGTGTTTACTGAAGGGATTTTGGATATCTCTTTTTATCATTCCATAAATCAGAAAATACTGTCAACAGCCCTAACATATCAATTTTCGCCATGTTTTTAGGTATAAAATGTTATATAATTCAGACTATGAATGATATATGAACAAACCCTTCTGTAAAAACCTTCAGAATATTGATAGGAATATAACTGGAAGGTTTAGTGTATGCAAGTGCTACTGAAGTGGACATTTCTCACTCAGAATATGAGAAAAAACTCATTTTGAGAAAACAACCTTTAACCTGTTAACCGGTTAAGCCCCAAGGTCCCCCTCGGCGGGTCCTTTTTTTTTTTTTTTTAACGACACTGTGTCTCAGGGGATCTTAATATTTAAGAACCTATTAATGTGTTATACCAGATTAACGGGAATAATCTCAGCTAACTGACGTTACAAACCATTTTTACCAAAACAAAACACAAGTCTCATAAGAAGCATCTAAATGACCCCTGAGCGAAAAATGCTAACGCACTTTGGCACAGAACTCAAGATAAAAGATACCCTTATTACTTATCGTAGCTGCACATACAAGATATCCGATTAAAGCTGAGGTTCCAAAGATGATTTATGTATAGTATCATCACTAACTGATCCGAACTCGCGACAGGGTAAGCAAACACAGACATCACAACACGTACCTTTACGGGAGATCGTCTCACCGTAGCTGTCAATCTGATCAAAAGACTTGTTCAATGACATTAAAACAAGAAAAAATGCTGCTGAATCGGTTAATCCATAGGTTGATAATGTTTCTGTGTAATCATTTTTTTCATTTATAATCCATAATTCCATTTTTATGTAAAAATCGGAGAGTAAAAGTTAGCTGCTAATGGTAGCCACCAGAGTTATCGCAGCTTCCGGTCTTGGCTATGCAGCAATATCACACACACACACACATTACCAAATAAGCAGTTTGTGGGAGTTCCCCTCGATTTCATTGGCTCTGACGGTTAGAAAGAGATGTCAATCAGCAAAATCGAGCAAGGGGTGCCAGAGGTAGGTCAAATCCACCCAAATGACCCCAGAAGTGGTTTGTTTTTGCTAAATCTCTCTAAAAAGGTCAAATGTAACTTGTTTTGCATCAATCTTGATACAGGGTACATATTATATGTTGTAGTTTGGATTCCTGGAGTACGGAGCCCTGGAGGGTTCATAGAGAGAAAAATAAATAAAGCGTGCGCACGAGTTACTAAAGCGTGCGCACGAGTTAATAAAGCGTGCGCACGAGTTACTAAAGCGTGCGCACGAGTTACTAAAGCGTGCGCACGAGTTACTAAAGCGTGCGCACGAGTTAATAAAGCGTGGCCTCGTTTTGTGTGTGTGTGGGCATTTGTTTATGATAGTATCGTTCGTTCCGGTGCACTCCGGCAGGACTATAGCACATCGAGATTAAGATTAAACGAATTTCTTTCACTTGGGAATACACATATAACTATGGAGAACCAGATTTGTGTAAATTACTGTTCGTGGTAATTTGAAAACAAATGTCGGGGGTGTCGGGGACACACAAACACACCGAACACGCACACACAGAGCGGAGCTGAACACACACACACACACACACACACACACATCACACGCCCCGGTGACAGGACATCTCCTTCGTAAAAGGCACCGCTCTTTGCAGCTGGTGCTGCTCTTCTCAGATTCTGCTGAATTACACGTTACTGCCTCCAGTGCCCTGTACGACGAAGCCAGTTCAACAGACCCTGGATATGTTTGATTTACCCGGCTTAACTAACCCTAACAAACGCGATGTCGCTAAGCGGTCCTACGAAGCTGGTTATCAACTCAGCAAATCAACCAGGGTTTCTCTGTCCGGTTGAGAGTGCGTTCACGTGAAAGGGACGGGGTTACCAACATTTGACCAATCACAAACATGGAGACGCGTGCTGACAGCGCAGCGTCATACTTCATGAATGAATAGTGTAAATAGCAAATCCTGCTTCGTAGTACAGGCCACTGGTGCCACAGAGATTTCATAAAGTGAAGGATGTTTTCCTTCTATAAAACAGCTGTGGGCAGCAGATTCTGTGAGTCACGGACAGGAATCCCTCAATTTAAATAAAACGAGGCCATGCTTTACTAACTCGTGCGCACGCTTTATTAACTCGTGCGCACGCTTTATTAACTCATGCCCACGCTTTATTAACTCGTGCGAACGAGAAAGTAAAACGTGGCCACGTTTTATTTATTTTTCTCTCAATGAACCCTCCAGGGCTCCGTACTGAAGCTTTTAGTCTACCATCCCTTCATTCAAGGGTGGTTTTCACTATAAGTAATCTTTTTTTTTTGGACGGACACAATCATTTACATTTTTGTGTTCAATCTGAATTTACCTTAAAATAAAAACATCTATATTGATTCTGAGTTTTCTACATCCAACTCACAGGTGTAACCTTGCTTTGAGAAAAAATATTATTAATTTAACCCTTTTTAGAAGGGAAGATATGGTCATTTGTTCTGGGAATGTCATTTTCGAGCCTGAGACCTAAAAAACAGGCTCGGGGCTTAATAATCTTTTTTCTCAAAGTAATGATAAACCTGTGAGTTGGATGCCGAAAACTCAGAATCAATATAGATGTTTTCTATTTTAAAGAAAATTCAGATTGAACATAGTAAAAAACCCGTAAATTATATTGTACGTCCAAAAATTCTTTTTTACTTATAGTGAAAACTACCCTTGGATGATGGTAAGGTAGACTAAAAGCTTTAGGAATCCAAAGTACAACATATAATAAGTACTCTGTATCAAGATTGATGAAAAACCAGTGACATTTGACCTTTTTAGAGAGGTTTAGCAAAAAAAAAACACTGGGGTCATTTGGGTGGATTTTCCGTATCTCTGGCCCCCTTGGTCAATTTTGCTGATTGACATCTCTTTTTAACCGTCAGAGCCAATGGAATCGAGGGAAAGTTCTCCATACACACACAGCTTACCAAATAAGGAGAGAGAGACGCATAGAAAAACCGGAAGCTGCGCTACCATTAGCAGCTAATTTTTCTTCTCCGATTTTTGCATACAAATGGTTTTATGGATTGTCAATACTTTTTTCAAAGTGACAGACACATTGCTATAACCTATGAATTAACCTTCAGCCGCGTTTTTTCTCGTTTTAATGCCATTGAACACCATTTTTTTTATCAGAATAACAGCTAAGGTGAGCATATCTCTGTGTTTTGTTACCTAAAGCTACTCGTGTGTTGTGTGTATTTGCTTCCCCTGTCACGAGTTCTGATCGCTCAGTGATGATCCTTATATTTCTATAATCTGTGGACTCTCAGGATGTTATCTAAGCTTGTTTGTGCAGATCCAATAAGTATATCCATCAGTGTAGCAAGAGCAAGCTAGCTTTGTGTTTAAAAAAAAAAAAAAGATCAGTTAGCTGAGTTTCTTCCCGTTACATGGATATAAAACATTCATAGTTTATTTAATAATTATTTTAGATGCCCTCAGACGCTGTTTCCTGCAGATGACGCGTTTTCCCCCCCCGGTATAGGGGGTGCGGTGTAGAAGAGGTTAAAGATTGCTGTGTGGCGCTACTTAAACTCTCTTGTTCTTTGGATGATAGCTTGCGCCTCGACGCACTCCGAGAAGGCATTTCATGGTCAGGGTCATTTGTTGTTTGTCTAGCCTTGCTTCGTGCAAGTGACAATTGTTGTCGTCATCTATGTGAACGTTTTTTTCGCTCTTTTTTTGCCATTTTGAGATTAAAATTTCCAGCGGAAAGCTAACCAGGAAGTGTTTTTGCACACCACGTGACGCATCTGAACGAATCACGTTGTCAGAAATGTACACCAGCCAATGAGATTTCGTTTTTTGGTTTAAGACCCCTTTGTACTTTCACGATTGGTTGCTGATACAAAGGAAATGACCATATTTGGATCCGATGAGATTGTGCAGGAGAGACGGAGATTTCCAACGATACCTCTGATTACATGGTGCAAACAGTGGTCGCAGTACTTTATGTTACATTAGAATGCTAACTTTTGGTGAAATCTACAGACGCAAATAAACACACTATAGTAAAATAAACACCTAAATGGTGTATTTTGTACGTTTTACTTCCAAAATCCTGAAAGAAAACATGTTATGGAATCAAAATAGCACAACATCTCAAAATTGACCAGTGTATGAAAAACAATGTTTTTGCTTGCCGTGTCTCGCCTTAATACGATATGGTTGGATTTATAGTGTCTACCGTTCAAGCAGTGAAAGTAATTATAAAACATTTTTTGACGTGTTTTTTTTTTTTAGCAGACCGGACACTCTCATACAGCCATCAGCTCCTCACACCTCCAACATTTTTGGGGATAAAGTAATCACATATTGGTAGTTGAAATATTTGTTTCCCGCCTGAATAAGTGTTATTACTGAATAACGGTTATTTCAACTACTTAAAATAAGCTTCTTTGGCAAGTAAAGCTTGATAAACCTGGCGTCACTATACAAAGTTATAGCAATTAATCTCTAACTGGAAGTGTCGAGACATTATACGGCGATGTGAATTCGCCCTAGAGCCGGTAAAGCATAAGGGGAATTTATGTTAAGATGATTACAGTTAAAGTTTTTGCTTAAAAAATCGAAGCAAATATATTAATTTGCATTATATTTCTATGACAAAGCATTGACTAGACCCTCCAGAAAAACGCGGGCAAAAATCCTTGATTATGCCGGCTAAAATCCTTGATTATGCGATCAAACATGCGGGGTTTTATGTGATTTTATGCGGTGAAATTGCGGGAAGTTGCAAAATATGGGGAAAGTTGCGAAATATGCGGAAAAAATCAATATTGGGCTGTCTTATTTATTTATTCTCTCTCACACACAACCTGCCACTAACGTTAATCCCCTTTACTATTCAATTAAACACATTCAATGTTTATTTATTGTAAAAGCAATTGGGCTACTCGTTCGTTATATACGACCAGCTTCAATCTTGTAGGCTACTCACTTCGTTTCTTGTAGCCCTCGAAAGGGTTTTGGAAGTTGATGCCTCGGTGAACGCGAGTTGTTTGGCTTTCTTGTCCGCAGCAGCAGAAAGCATTTTCGAATCTTTGAATGAATCAAAGTGGGTCATCACCGTCGATGTTCTCTTATGCTCCAACACACAGTTGCACGGGGTGCAGAATAGTTTCCCCCCACTTTCATGCAAGACATCGGGGTACTGCTTTGCCCGGTCTTTAGCAGAAATGTTCGTCGGTAAATGAGATGGATTCGATTTTTTCATCGTGTGAGCTCCACACGTTCACTCTACGGTGTTGTTTACCTTCTGTGATGCGCAAGCTGATGACGTCGCGCATCATCATCACTTCACGTCAAGATGAGTTAACTGTTTTTTTCAACTTTGTGTGGAAAAATGCGGGGATTATGCGGCCTTTTGAAAAATATGCGGCTTTTTAAAAATCTGCGCCATTTTGCTGATTATGCGGAAAATTCTGCGATCGCAGAATCGCGTTTTTCTGGAGGGTGTAATTGACAACTCTTTAGTACTGAAACTCAGGTTCCTTCCAGGCAATATTACTTGAGTTCAAACAATAAAATGGTTAATGTTATATTTAATATGTGTGTGTTTGCATGTGTCCATGTTTGTTGCTGGATTTTGTGCATACTGTGTGAGTGTACAATAGCGCTCCAGTGGTTCTGCTGTGTCTGCATGTGTGTACAGTATGTGTACGTGTGTGTCCTGTACTTCCTGTGGAGCGCAGCAGGGCTCACTGCTCTGACCTTCGCATTTTCCCACCCATCCTCCCTATTAAGGCAGCGAGTGTTAGTCAGCGATAGCTCTGCTGGTCAGCCGTGGAAACCCCCCCAGCACACACTGAGCACATTTATCTCCTCCACATCCTCCCTCTAAATCCCACTCTCTTTTCTTGTTTTTCCTCCCTTTTCTTTTCCCGATTCTTTCTCTTCTCTTTCCATGCAGGGGATTGCCCTACTTTATTCCAGCCTCATATATCACCGTCTCCCCTCGCAGACGGATTCAGGAAGGGCTTGGAGATAGAGAATGAGAGCGCTCTCTGTATCTGAATCAGTCCCACGCGTCTTTTCCCCTCTGATTTTGACTACTGCTCTTGCATAGTTGTTTCTTGAATAGGCATATTAGAGTCAAAGCAATGGGATGTTTATTGCTTTCCTTATGCATACAATCTAATGTAGTGTTTTTTACTTAGTTTGTTATAGAAAGTACTCAATTTGTACCACTCCAAGATATAAATTATTCATTTTATGTTAAATATATAGCTTGACTTTCCCCTACACCAGCAGCACTTTCACATTACAATATCTTAACACATAGGTGGTGGGCAGCATGACTGAAAGCCATCATAAATAGTATGGATATTCTGTTGATTTATAGATACAATAACCAGATGGACATCATATCCGATCGATAGGTACTTAATCAAACTGATGCTGTAAATCCAGTGTCATGAAATAGTCCATCTCATTGGTTTCTGACATTGCCTGCAACGTCCTTAAATATATTACACGGATAGCAAGTTCAGTAGAAAGAGAATAAATCTTCACCATTTGACAGATTACTGTTATATACTGTGGTATTTCCGTACCTTACTGCCTTCCAAGATGAAGTTCAAGCACTACTTGGAGGTAAATGTTTCAACATTGTGCAAAGGTTATACAAAAATCTGAGGACTATATGCCCAGTGTGATGAAGTCACTGACTACAATGACCCTCATCAAGTCAAGGTTTTGAATACATGGGAACTGTATGGGTTTTCTCGAATCAATCTTCTTTTTGTTGGAATAATTATATTGTTTGATTATAGGGATGTCACAATACCAACAATATTTTTGCCGTTTACAATACTAGTGAAATTAGTCAATTTCAACCTTTTTCAACCAAGCCATCTGTAGATTATCTTTTTCCTTTGAGTTCAAATAAGAGCTTTTGGACATTCGGTACATTTCAAAGTGATCAGTACACTACATTTTATATATTGAACATCCTTGAGTAGTATTGTTACATTATGGTGCATTCAGTAACCTGTTTTGCTAGCTTATGTATTCCTTATTCAATCATGTGTTTAAATTCTAACTAACCTTCCATCAAATTTGGCATATCATTTTGGCATCAGGTGATCCAGGAAGAAAGCTTCTTCTACTGGTGCACTCACTGGAAAATTCCTCTGGATCAAAGAGTCGCTTAGATTGCTAAATGTAGACGAGCGGGCCACTGACAGGGAGGTGGGAGGCTGCTGTCAGCACCAATCAGGAGCCTTTTATTTCACTACCAGTGGTCAGTAAGAAAGGAGGAGGGAGGAGGGTGCCTCCTGTCACAGCCAATCAGGGTTCATTCATGCCATTACTGGCTAAAAGCAATCTGTCGTCTCCCATCATCATCATCAATTACAATCGGTCATGGGAACCAGAACGGTGTTTATATGTAAGTGGAATAATGGTGGTTAAAAACTGGAAACTTTAAAATGTTAGCTTACCACTAAAATCCATCAGAATCTGCGTTTTCCAAACAAGACTAATGCAGATTTGTTGTATATAAATTAAGACCTGGATCGACCAGAACATATATATTTGATATCTTGAACATGTAATAAACCAACTGAAATTGAAAGATTTCATAGGAATACAGGGTTTCCCACACATAGACTATACTTGGGCGGGCCGCCCAGGTATATTAACGGCCGCCCAAGTATATTTCGCGACCCATTTAGGTGTTTTTGTTATTTTTTTATAATTTTTTTTATTTTTTATTCATCCGTGACCACGACGCCATCTGCGATCGATTAACTTGTGGACAATGATCCCTCGTTCCCTTGCTCTGATCTCGCTTCCTTCTGGCCTGTTAAGTGGCCTGCCTCACACAGGGTGACTGGCTGTCCACATGATGTGGCCTGCCGACATGGCCACTGTCATACAGATCATAAATCAAAGCCCTTGATTGGTCTCTGTGTGTCATTCAAGCTCGGGATAAGCTCAGCTCAGGTGAGGTAAAGGACTCTCTGAGTGTTTAGATAGTTAACTTAGTCTAAGTTCTCAGTGGGTCTCAAACGGTGTGGTCACCATTTATGTAAACACATATTTCCATTTGAGAGGGTAGTGATTGGTCTAATGCAGGGGTCGGCAACCCGCGGCCCTTTAAGCCCTCTGCTCTGGCTCCCTTGAGCTTAGACAAAAATAAGAAGGAAATAAAATAAAAGTATTTGTTGGACTATTTATATTTTGTTGCATGGTTGAAAATGTTTCGTATCTTGTATTTTGAGGTGATACTGTGACACAAAGAAAAAACAAAACGGTTTTAATTAGGTCAACTAAAATATGCGTCACATCCTGCTACGGTCCCGCGCGAGCGCCTTTTCTTGGAGGCGAATAACCTGACCCCCGGCTCGATGAGCGAACTATGGATAAATCAGAGAAAAGTACACAGGAACACAGGATTTAATTCTGTGTGGACAGAGTTATCTGCTTTCACAGCAAACGATGCTGGTTTACCGGTATGTTTGATATGTAGAGAGAAGTTGTCAACGGTGGTGCAGCCTTTACGTATCGAGGAACAACAAGGGAGAGGAAGGCGGCTGACGATCTTCAGTCATAATTCAATGGGGTATTTCATTTATTTCAGAAAACACTTTGTTATATTCCATGGAATGCTCTTAACGTCCCGATAGCAATGAATATATTAAATGCTTTGACAATAAATACATACAAAAATTAATCTCTGGAAGCCGTAGTACTGTAAAAAGCACGACCAATCATCTGAGCCGGCCCGGCTAAAGTAACTGGATGGCCTACCTGCCTGTCAGCCTTCCATCTGTGCACAAACTTATCTCGTGCCCTCATTGGTCATGTGCGCGTTCGTGTGTGTTGGAGGAGGGGCTCTGTAAGGAAGTCTGAAGGAAGAGGCATATTTTTTCCGGTTGTGTACTTTCAAATTCTAGCGCACTCGAGCTGGTTTCTCCATTCTTACCTACCCTACCTTTAACTCTTTTTAGGGTGCAGCTATATGTTTTATTTATTTCAAAGTGGGCCCATTTTAATACAAAAATGTTTTTCCTTCAAATGTGCAGAGGACTCCCCAAGTGCTGTGTTTAATTTATTTTAAAGTAGGCCTGTGTATTATTTTTAATTCTCCTTATAAGAGTTCTTTGTTTCTTATTAGAGGTTAACAGTTTTATATCATGTAATAAATAGCCTAATAAATGCAAAAAAACTGTAGTTTTTGTCTGATATAACAATAAAAAACTATGAAATATGTTTTGCGGCTCCAAACAAAAATAGGTTTTGGAAAAAGGAGCAAAATGGCTCTTTTGGTCAAAAAGGTTGCAGACCCCTGGTCTAATGGATAGTGAGGTGGGCTGAAGATCGGAAGGCTGTGAATTCAAATCCCGCCAGGAACACCACCACTAGTGTGCCCTTGAGTAAGGAACTTAGCCCATAGTTACTCCAGGGAGAATGTCCATGTAATCGGTCATTATAAGTCGCTTTGGAATGAAATGTAATGTGATTAGTAAAATATGCATGCATAAATAAATAAAAAGTTAACTCGGTGAAAAAAGGTAAGATACACTTTTAAAACTTGTTGAGAGAAAACTAGTCTTTGCTGCTGCCTCAAAGCATGCCCCTGGACCCCCCTAGTGGATTTCAGATCGACCCCCACTAAAAATCACATGGATAGGTTCCTAAATACATTTATAAATACATTTATTTTTTTAAATAGTAACCCATTTCCATATGTTCATGTGTGGGTAGTAGATTTAAACTAAACTATTTTTTATGAGGAGGATTATTCTTCTATTTGTTCTCTGGCCGTTGAAACTACAATCTGACATCTTGTTTCATGCTCGTCACCACTGTTCGTCATTAATTTGTGTGTGTTTCTCAGCCAAAATGTGTAGATGGAGCCACAATAAATCGCTTCTGCCAAAGCATGATGAAATTACTGAGAGCGGGTCTAAATGAGTTAAATGCCCTTCTGATTTCACTGGCTGTTAAAAATCGCAGTGTGAGGAGTGAGTCAGAGGAGCAGAATATGTGTGTGGGGTGGAGCTGGAGGAGTGTGTGTGTGTGTGTGTGTGTGTGTGTGTACCAGTACACACATATTTGAAGTTCTGTGTATAATTGTAACATTACATGTTTCTTGTTAGACGCTTTTATCCAAAGACACTTACATACTCAATACTGTGGGCAGTGAAGTGTCTTGCCCAGGGACACAACGACATGCTGACTGCAGTGGGGTTTGAACCTGCCCTCCACTGATCCGAACACCAACGCAATAATCCACTGCGCCACAGCCTCCCGCTAACATCAGTACACCTCTGTCAGATGGACTTTGGTGAACTAACCACCAGCAAATGAGACCAAAGTGCAGGTTTTTATCTTGAAGCATGTATTTCTTCCCGCCCACTGGCAGAGGATAAACCTGTTGGAAGTTGCCATCTGTCTTTTTTAGTCCAACCATCTGCTGCTACAAAACTCTATGAAGGCTTTTTTCCTCACACTCAGTCCAACACACCTTTAGTTTCACCGCCTTCTCAAGTGTGCGTCCTCCTGGTGGTTGGAGGACGCTGGATAATTTCATTCCTTTTGTGTGTACTGAGATACATTAAAGATTTTTGAAATGCAGAATTTTTTTAGGTTAAAATTAGTTAGCTTCATAATACATCATCTTTACATTTTATTAGCATATACTAGGGGTGTAACGGTATCCGTATTCGTCCCGTACCGTCACGGTTCGGACGTCACGGTTCGGCACATGCAGTCACACGGCAAATACACCTTTTTTTTACGAGTGGGAAAAAAGTCTCTCACTCAGGGCAGTATTACACTAGATATAATCCAGGGGGCGGTATTGCGCCTAAAAGCCAGCCGCCCGTAAATAACAAATGAAGAACAAGAACAAAACGAACACAATACATGAAGAAGAACAGTTAGTAGCTATGGCGAGTTCACACAACACACAGGAGCTAGAAGACCCACCTGCTTCTTTTAAATCAGCTGTGTGGGAACATTTCGGGTTCTCTGTGGACTACAACAATGATGGGATCGGACGAGGACGGTGTGTCGGCGTTGTTCGACAGCGGTGCGGTGCGGTATGCTGGTGGTAACACGTCAAACATGCTCAATCACATCCGAGTCAGTCTCAGTCTCAGTCCCCAGCGAGAGGGTTTTCTCGACGGCAGGTGACATAGTTACCGCCAACAGATCTGCCCTCACGACTGACAACGTAGACAAACGCATCTTTTTGAAGAAAAACTTGAAAATAGAGTAAAGTTTGAGTACCTTTATTTAGGCATAATGGCCTCACACACTCACAAGTTAATTGCACATGTTAGACATTGCTCCTAAAGGTACAGATTGTATTTTGTATTGTATATTTATCATTGTATTTATTTTATATTTTGACATCAGGAGAAGTTATACAGTTCTGTATTGCCTTTTATTGATTGTGATTGAAACACTTTCTTATTATTGATTTTAATATTTTCAAGACACTTTTTAGTTGTACAGCGTATTTAACCTTTTAGTTTGACATCAGCCATTATAAGAGTGTGTTACTGTTTGTGGTTTGTTTTTAACTGTGTAATACAGTTAATGATTCCAAATGTTAGAGTTCCTTATTTTCATACCAAAACTTGCACTACTGTTAAAAATAAATAACAGCAAAAAAAAAATGCATTTGGGACTTTTTTTTGCTTTTCCTTGTTGTACCGAACCCGTACCGAACCGAGGTACGGACCAAACCGTGACTTCTGTGAACCGTTACACCCCTAGCATATACTCTATATACATATGGAATTTGTAAAAGTCTTAACAACCGTTGATCTGATTCGATGTTGCAACAAAACATTTGAAATGTGCTTCTCATAATTCTACATGAGAAATATTGAGTGACTGTATATGGTGTGAAAGGGGTCACAGAGGGGACACCCACAGAGCTCCTTAGCCTTTTGCAGCTCAGTCATCATTAGCTGGTGAAAAAAGTGGAACATTAAACAGCTTAGGGGCCAAGTTTGTTCTTCGAGAGTTAGTGGAGACCAACGCGGAGGTAAAAGGAGACATAATATTGGCTCTATATCCATCAGGAGGACACAAACATGACGAATGTTGCTCTGTTTCTGCTGAATGGATAAATGCTGGAGAAAAAAAAACTATAGAAAAATAATGCTGCTTCATTTATAACATTGTAATAAATGCCTGTATCGTAGTGGAGACGTGAGAAAAGTTGTGGTATTTCTGCATTTCAATTTTTCACAGACATGTCAGGCAACCCACTTACTATGCTTTTCCTCCTAAACTACATCTCTGGCACTATCTACTTGCCACTGCCAGTCAGATTTCCTCAATGATTTTCCTCAGCATTTTTTGCTGATGTTGCGGATCAGATCATTCTCGCTGCTTTTTCAAATTCTATTCATCATAACTCGCATAAGAAGTCTGAAAAGCCACTTTGAGACAGCTCTGGACCACAGACTAACCATGCTGTGTAGACAGAGGGAGGCCTACTTTCTCTAAAAACTCGCCCTGCTTGTGTTTGTGTGTGTGGAGGAGGAGATTTCGGCTCTGCTTCTCATTATAACGTCCATATGATAAACTGACAAAACCCAGGCAGTGCCACTCTCAGCCCCACAGATATGGCTGGAATGTGTGTGTGTGTGTGTGTGTGTGTGTGTGTGTGTGTGTGTGTGTGTGTGTGTGTGTGTGTGTGTTTGTGTGTGTACTCCCACGGGTGCTCTTCCAGTTGTGGTTCTTCATGTTCCACTAAATCCTGTCCTCCCATTCGTCTCTCTCTGCCTCCCTCCCTCTCCATCTCTATCTCTCAGCCATTTTCTGGTAAATGAATGATGGCTGCATGCCTGACCAGACATCTGACTAATGAATCTGTGTGTGTGTGTTTGAGTGAGTGTATGTGTATGGGTGTGTGACTGTGCACGTATGAGTTGTGGAGCTGTTTGCAGAAAGGGTTGAGTCTCCCACCGCTTGAACATTTTAGTGGAATAACAGGATTTAGTAGAACTTCCTAACATTGACTGATGACCGACTCGTGTGTTCTGAATTCAAATAGCATGCAGCAGTACAGTATACTGCAGTATCAGTTAACACTATGTAACACTGCCACTAAGGCTACATGTTATCAGTGTTTAGCCTCACAAGTGGTGTTAGGGTTAGGGCTCTTAAGGCCCTGACACACCAACCCGATTTTGGGAGTCAGAGGCCGTCAGAGGCTGTCGGGCATTCGCGGCGCCGTAGTCAGGTTGGTGTGTCCCGCACCGTCGACCGTGACACGCCTTATTTGGACTGCCAGACCCGATGCATGGCCGATTCAACATGTTGAATCGGCCATGCATCGGGTCTGGCAGTCGGACCAAATAATCACTCTGATTGGCTGTTCAGCTAGCAAATCAGTGCATGAGAAGCGAAGCGGAAGTGAGGGACGTAAACAAACGATTTAAGAAGGCACACACTGCTATTCATTTTCATCTCATCATGGCGATCTGGAATGATGCAAACGAAGACCTGCTCATCACCTTGATCCAGGAGAGGCCAGCTCTGTATGATATTACGGAGAAAAGATACTCTTCTTCTTCTCTGTCTTCTGGTTGTTGCCTCTTTTGAATGACGAATACACACTACCGCCGCCTGCTGGTAAGGAGAGTTATTGCCACTCATGCACTGAAGTCGGTGCGGTGTGTTCCCGTGCGACACATGGCCAAAACGCAGGAGAACACGGCCAGGCAACAGCCGACTTCAGCGTCGGCTAGTCCTCTGGTGACTGCTTGGTGTGTCAGGGCCTTAAGATCCATGGCTATGGTTTGGTACTAAACACAATTGGGAATGTTTGTTGAATTGAATATACCTTTTCAATAACTCGATTCAATGTAGTTCGCCGACCTAGATGTTAGCATTGTAAGGACTTCCTAGACAAAAAGCCAATGGGATTTTGACATTGGCTTTTGAATCATAGCGGATTGTGGCAAACAAATGTACCTCGATTTTTTGATCAGCAGGATAGTCTCTACAATTGGCACTGACTTTTATAACTGAGCGCCAGAAGTAGAAAGCTAACATCAGGCTATAAACAAACTACAACACTGTAGTCTGGCTTGACTTTATCACCGCTAAGCTAAAGGCGGCTAATGTTCATCGTGCTGTTTAGCAGCTTTGTTTAGTCATATGTTAGCAATCACCGTTTTTATGACACATAGAAGCTTCAGACATTCACCAGTGGGGTATTTACTGATGTATTCTATATCTTACAAGACGAGGGAACAGTAAGCACTAAAATGCTGACTCATTTGCAGGTTTTAGGATTCAATCCTTAAACATTATACCGTCAATACAGTAAAAAAAAAGTAAACTACGATATAAAAATAAAATCATATCACCTGCCCTTAGTCATAGTCAGACAACTGCCAGTCTGACACAGAATGCAGCATCAGTATTTCCAGTTCACAGGGTTGGGAGGGTTACTTTGTAAATGTAATCAGTTACTGATTACTGAATACATGGCTCTGAAAGTAATCCGAATACAGTTACAGTTAACTTAATCAGATTACTTTTAGATTACTTTTGGATTACTTTCTTTTTCCATCACAGATGGGTATGTTTTGGTGAACAAGAGACACAAAAAGCAAAAGGAAACTGAACGTGTTATTACCGTTTTAATGGCGTATCAAGAGCACAACTGAAACATAACATCTGAAACGATGTAACAACATAATAAACTCTTTGGGGATGCAGCTTGAGATGTGAGGAGTGAGGGACACGGCTTAGAACGGGCGTGTCGCCTTCTGTCCTGCCAGTGTTGGCAGGACATGAATTAAAATGTCAAACTCGGACTTCATTTTAAGGACATTTCGGCCAGGGGTTTAGAGCTATATTTGTTTAAGCACCGGATTGGCAAAACAGGAGAGTGTGCACCGGTCTGCCTTGATCTATGAATTCATGTCCGTGACACTCACAGTATCTGCTGCCCACAGCTGTTTTATAGAAGGAAAACCTCCTTCACTTCATGACATCTCTGCAGCACCAGGAGGCAGCGGGAGGGTTAACTCAGCCTCTGAGAAGAGGAGCGCGCAGTGCCTTTCACGCACCGCCTTTCACGCACCGCCTTTCACGCACCGCCTTTCACGCACCGCCTTCACTGTGTTTACCTTCAGAATCATTAGTAAGGCTAAAGAGCGACCGCAGGGTGTTTTAACAACACACACACACACACACACACACACACACACACACACACACACACACACACACACACACACACACACACACACACACACACACACACACACACACACACACACACACTGGTCTATCTGCAGCGGTAATAGGTTTTGTGGGCTGTGATGATTTGGCTGTACCTTTTAGTAATGAATATTAAATGTTGTGAGGAAATCATTCCACCAATAATTCCAATAAGTATTCCAAAATGTATTCACTTCAGGTTTACGAAAGTAACTGTAATCAGATTACTCGTTTTTCAAATGTAACGCGAGCTGAATACAGTTACTTGATTTTTGTATTCTGATTACGTAACGCCGTTACATGTATTCCGTTACAACCCAACCCTGCCAGTTTGTCTGCAGTGTTTTATTTTAAGTTTTATTTTTCATATATTGTGTCTTACATAATACAGCTT
Source organism: Pseudochaenichthys georgianus (assembly GCF_902827115.2). NCBI lineage: Eukaryota > Metazoa > Chordata > Actinopteri > Perciformes > Channichthyidae > Pseudochaenichthys > Pseudochaenichthys georgianus. The sequence continues at coordinate 36,488,457 of NC_047506.1, forward strand.
TCGAAAGCAATCCTAGATGAAGGCTAAAAGTGCAGGTATTTATTTCTTTAATATTAAAAAAAGGGCTCATTAAACCACTTTAAGGTACAAAAGTAGGGATGCACGATAATTATCGGTCCGATATTAGGAATTATGACGTCATCCCGATAGACCCGATACCAGTATTAATAGCCCCGATAATATACAATATATTTTTTGGGTAAAAAAAAAAGAAAAAAATACTGCTGTGTGGGTGGATTGGGATGAGGGGCGCTTGTTTTTCACTCGGCTCCTCCCGTTTTGCCAGTACTGTGGTATTAGTGGTTTAGGAAAAGGGGAGTTCTTCACAAATCCAGCGCCCCCTAATACTTCGAACCTGATCAGTCACCTGAAACATCGCCATCGCTACGATGGTGTGTTAAAAGCGTACGAAGACAATAATGCAATACAAAGTGTGTGTGTGTGTGTGTGTGTGTGTGTGTGTGTGTGTGTGTGTGTGTGTGTGTGTGTGTGTGTGTGTGTGTGTGTGTGTGTGTGTGTGTGTGTGTGTGTGTGTGTGTGTGTGTGTGTGTGTGTGTGTGTGTGTGTGTGTGTGTGTGTGTGTGTGTGTGTGTGTGTGTGTGTGTGTGTGTGTGTGTGTGTGTGTGTGTGTGTGTGTGTGTGCGCGCGCGCTGGAGCTATGTGCAACTCAAGGCATATGCTCGAACCGGAGCTGCCTGGACGCTGCAATCATGTTGCACTATCCGTGCTGACTGTTCGTACAATGTCCTGCTGTCTGGCTTCCTGCATAAAGTCAAGTGCTCGGCGCAGTTGTGGCGAAATGTCGCTCCTCTGTTTTCATTTAAACAGCTCCTTATATCCGTTAGCGCAGCTAGCTAGCACCAGATGCTAACAACAACAATGCACGTAAGGTCTCTCTTTCGTTCGCTCGGGCCACACATACACACACCCTCCCGGTCCTCCAGATGGCCGGGAGGGGGGCTGTCAGCATCAGCTTGTAGATGGTATTTTAAACTCGATGCGCTCTGAAACTACGGGGCGGCCAAGGAAAAAAAATACACATGCGTTAATCGCGTTAAAATAATTAGTGGCGTAAATCATTTTTTATTATCGGTTATCGGTATCGGTCTTGAGAAGCAGAAAGTTATCGGTATCGGTTTCAAAAACCCAATATCGTGCATCCCTATACAAAAGTATTGTTTTTTTGTGGTTTTGCTTCAAATAACTCTTTAAATAGCTGCACTAAAGGTATTGGCTGCTGTAATGGACTCACCTGAATGTACTGATCATTTAGCGGTATGACTTTATATGGTGGATGGTGTTAGAAAGAGAGGAATAATTGATTAGACTTGTATTGAGACTGCTCTTTGCTCTGACTGTTTTTACCCATGTGTGTGTATGCATTCTTTGCTCCCTTGTAAACCCGATACAACTGTGTGTGTGTGTGCGCTCCTGTGTGTAAGTGAGTGTGTTTCTGTATAATAGTGGGGTAATGTAATCGTGGGACCTGTCACGGTCTATTATGGCTCTTCTGCCACCATTCCAGTCACTGTCCTGCCTCACAAACACACACTCCTCAATCATTTTGGTAGACATGGCATCTGTGCTGCATTTTGTAAAATCAATATGTGCTTCAGTGTGGGACTTTTCAGTGCCATACTCATTTGTCTGCACCTCTAAATATAATAATAGGGATATCTAATCCAACTCCAAAGCTAAAGCCACCAAACTGCTTTGATTTGATGTGATGCAATACATGCTAGTGGAGGTTAAAGTGCTGCAAGTTTCAAATACGCACATATTTTGTCCCAATGCGGAGAGGTGGGCTCCCGTGGGGGGGCCTAGCTCAGGGAGGATTATGGGATGTGTAGAAGTGAGTTGGTGGGGACTGGTTGGGGTCGTTGTTGATCTTAAGATGATGCAATCTCAAAGCCAGCATTCAATACAAACATAATCCAACTGTATGCTATATGGCTGGAAACAGGCCGCACCCACATTGTGTGTGTGTGTGTGTGTGTGTGTGTGTGTGTGTGTGTGTGTGTGTGTGTGTGTGTGTGTGTGTGTGTGTGTGTGTGTGTGTGTGTGTGTGTGTGTGTGTGTGTGTGTGTGTGTGTGTGTGTGTGTGTGTGTGTGTGTGTGTGTGTGTGTGTGTGTGTGTGTGTGTGTGTGTGTGTGTGTGTGTGTGTGTGTGTGTGTGTGTGTGTGTGTGTGTGTGTGTGTGTGTGTGTGTGTGTGTGTCAGATCAATCAGGACAGGGTGACAGCTGTCCTCTGAGGATTAGGCTGTGTCTGTCTATAGAGTGCACTGTGCATGTCCTGACTTTAGTCCGCTCTACATATACACACTCCATAGCTACAGACTAACTCTCTAATCTTAGCCTCCAGATTTGGGTCATAATTACTCACAAGCACTCACTCAGATGTTGACCCTAAACACTCGAGCCTTACAGTCTCAAGTACACTCATAAAGTGTGACTCACAACCTGCCATTTAAGCAGAACTATAGCGCCAAGTATAGAAACAACCTTGGATGAAATCATAAAGTAGTGAGGTGGAGAGTTAAATGCATGTTCTGGTGATGGTGGGTGGCTGTACAGATGAGGTTAACTCTGTATACATAGCATACTTTGACTCGGATTCCTCCTGCTCTCCTCTCATGCTTCTGTACATGTATTTCCTTTAGATTGATGTCCAAATAGGCAGCATCAATGAATGTGTGGCGTTCACTGTCACAGCTTGCCTTTTTCAGTGGTGTCAAAGTTAGCCAAATAGTTAATAGATGGATTTATTCAAAAAAGGTTTAGCCTTTGCAGACCATTTACATACACACAAACCTATACAACACACTACAGGAAAGGGAAATAAAGCACAATAGGGCTTCTTTAAAGAAAGACAGCTGTATTAAAGTTAGCTAAAGAGTAAAAAGAAGAATTTAACCATTTTTGTATACACCTGTGGAACTACATTTTCTAGTCATTGAAAACAAAGCCTCCCTGACGTGTTTATCATCTCAGAACACCTGAGCATTGTCTTACCCAAACTACATTTTTTATCTGTTCTCATTTGTATCTCATGTGGTCTATAATATTGTGTCTGACACTGTTGTAGAAGTTGAGCCTAAAGCTTTTGCTGGCTCAGTGCTGAATGGGTTGTGTGCAAGTTAACTTATATTTTGTTGAGGGTGACTGAGCTCCATCTCAGTCAGAGTTTCGGGGCAGATATTATAAGTGAAGACAGTGTGTCACACTAACCTAGATTTGGAAGGGAATCTGCTTTACACGACTATCTACTTTGATTTAAGACATGCCAGCACAAAGTACACACTTTAAATCAGATACATTCAATTAAAACACATGCAATTATATTTGGGAATCTCATTTAGTTTGGGATTAACTACATTATAATTTTTCATATATCAGTTCTAATAAATGTGGTTTGAAAAGTATTTTCATTTCAAACCTTTATTTAACCAGGTGAATCCCATTGAGATCATCGATCTCTTTTTCAAGGGAGACCTGCAGAATGCAAGTGATGTAAACAAAACAAGTATTTCTATTTAGTAGATTGTTTGAGTTTACTGCAAATTAACTTCCAAAATTAACTTGGCTCATTTAAATCACTTTTATAGTAACGAACGAAGCCCCACCTCCAATGTTGTAAACAGTTATTTTTATACATCTATGTTTGCATCATTTAACCCAATGTAAGGTAGGTTGCATAATCATCTCTACCTGAAATATGTCCCTGCAGCGCTGCCCCTAGGGATGTCTGATGCATGCAGATATGTGTGACAAGTGTAAATGGCTCTTCATGTACTGGATAAAAGGCTTATTCCGCATAAAGCTCCTCTTAGTCCACAGATTGATGCTCTTTATACAGGGCCATGTAGACATTCAGGAGGTGGCTGTGGATGATTTTGAAGGGATCAGAGGAGCAGGAGGAGGGCACAGACCTGTGAATGGCTTCATTACCACGGACGAGATGAGTTAATTCACACCCAGCAGCCCTGCAGGGAGGAGAGCCCCACCGGTAGAGGGGCAAACGTGCGTGTGTATGTGTGTGTGTGTGTTTGTAGTAGGTGATAATTGGTAGTAGTCTCATGTTTGTTCAGGCTCAGATCTAAAAGTGGAGATCTTCACTGTCTCATTGGCTTTGAGATCCCAGTCCCCCTGGCAGCTGTCTGTGTGTCTCCTCTCTTTCATTTTGTTTTGCCTTATTGCTCTCCTTTCTTTTGCTCTACGGTGTAATACTCTTTGTCTCTATTATGGGGGCTACAGATAATTGTGTGCCGAATTTTAACTGGTATTTGGCTTGAAGCAGGGTCCTGCAGAACGGGAAGAAGACTGGCTGCAGTACAGTATGCAGGCTTTTTTATATTTTCAAGAAAATAGTGTTACCATGGCCAAAACATATATTTTACGTTTCATAATTCACACATGCTCATTTCATGTTCATATTTGTATTTTGTGCCTCTACTGCGACATGTCTCCATGTTTTAATGTTCAAAAAGCTCTTTATTTCTCTCATACTGCCTGTGCTGCAGCACCTCTTTTCACCCTCTGTCTGAAACCAGAGCCCAGTCTGCTCTGATTGGTTAGCTGGCCGGCTCTGTTGTGATTGTTCAACTGCTTAGAGATGTCCCACCCCTTAATCGATCGATAGATAGATAGTACAATGTGTCGGAGCGCGAGAAACTCCCTCTGGAGGGAACTTTGGGCTTTAGCCTTTACAGACTATTTACATGCCCAAAAACCTATATAACAACCTATATAACACACGACAGGTAGTGGAAAACCTCAAAAAGCAAAATAGGGCCCCTTTAACAATGAAGCAATGAACCTCTATAAATATCACTTAGTCAGAAAACATTTAGTAATATTCAACAATTAAATGAATACCACTTATACCGCATATTATGCCAATAAATATAAAATGTCTTTATCGGGCAGCCCTGGCTTACAGACACATTCTTTCAGGAACCAAATAATACAGAGATGTGATATCCAGCACAACAGACTACTTGAATTATTACCCAATTTAAGAAAGTGTTTCTGCAAATCTTTCCAACATGAATGGAAGTCAATACTTAGTAACAATTCAGTAACAATTCACCTTCCGGTTCCCATTCCTACTCCCTACTGCCGCCCCAAGTATAGAGTATGTATATGTGTATTTCCATGTGTGGTTCGGGTGTCATCGCGTGGCCTTCAGTAGGCATCGTACTTACTTCGGTTGTTGCTTGGCTGTTGACCAAGTTCGGGACCATCTTTGTGCGAAATTCACAATTCCATATTCGTGTGTCCATCTGGTGTCAATTTCGGGACAGTGTGACAGGCTTTAGTGAGGAGTCATGTTGGCTGTTTGTTTAATAGATAATAAATGGATATAGGTCTTAGGAGTGCATACAGTGGAAGGCTGTGTCACATCCACTAAGAAGAATATTGTTTAGGGACTCAGGGCCTTTAACTAAATAACTGCGGTCCCAACACCTAGTCATACCAGACAGTATTTCACAGGTATTTTCGACCATCAGAGTATATGCCCATCTCTGCTGTGCTGTTATACATGGACAGTTTGTGGAATGGCTCTATTAAAAATGAATTGGAAACATACTTTGCGAGCGCAGGTCCAGTGGCCAGTCTGATTTCTCCAGAGGCTATTTTGTGGTTCCGTACTGGCGCTGCTACAATTAGATAAAGCAGTATAATGAAGTAAATCTCATTTAGCTGTGAGAGACCAGCAGGACAATCAGCAGTAGTCGCAGATCTGCGCTACAGATATCGATTGTCTGTCCAGCACTGTTGGAGAAACAGATGAGGCTCTCCTTAAACCACTTCACGGTGTACTCTGGCTGCCAACTCACCAGCACTCACTCTCTGTGTGTGTGTGTGTGTGTGTGTGTGTGTGTGTGTGTGTGTGTGTGTGTGTGTGTGTGTGTGTGTGTGTGTGTGTGTGTGTGTGTGTGTGTGTGTGTGTGTGTGTGTGTGTGTGTGTGTGTGTGTGTGTGTGTGTGTGTGTGTGTGTGTGTGTGTGTGTGTGTGTGTGTGTGTGTGTGTGTGTGTGTGTGTGTGTGTGTGTGTGTGTGTGTGTGTGTGTGTGTGTGTGTGTGTGTGTGTGTGTGTGTGTGTGTGTTAAATGTAAAATCCACTGTAGAAGCAGATTTATATCACATTCATAAAGCAGATTTATATCACATTCATAAAGCAGATTTATATCACAATCATAAAGCAGATTTATATCTCGGAGCGAGTCAGCGATTTGCTGAGATTGTGTTCATTTACGTTGATGCACCAACATGACGCAGAAAGATACACTGCACAGCCATAGAAAACGCTATAATCTGATGATTAATCGCATGTTCAAAATACTAGCATTTACATGTTTTTATGGGGGGAGATAAAGCGAATATGTGTGGTGTTGCAATCAGCTTATTACTGAACAAATAAATCAGAGGGTGTTTTACTTAATAATAACAAGTTTTCTGAATTTTTAGCATTTTTAGCAAAATGCCTTTCCTCCGTTTTCAACACACTTATGAAAGAGCACAGTTGCCTTTTGTCATCAATCAGTTGTGCCGATACATTGAGGTAGTGATGGCTGCTTACTGATGCCCAGTGCCTAAAAACAATTTGGTATTGTGACAGATGTTCCTTTCCTTTTCTATTCATGCGTTTAGGATGATGGAACCCTGAAATTATACAGAGGCAACATTTGCTTTAACTTACTAAACTAAGTAAGTTAACTCTCGATATTCCACAATAATATGTTGGTTGTCCTGATCCACAATAAGACAATTCAAGGTTTGAATGATATAATAAGCAGAAGGCATTTATGACAAGTCAGACTTTTCTCTGAAATTCTGACACTTTAAAACACTTTTATTTGTCAAAATAATGTCCCTGTTTAAAGCAATAACACATTACAACTTGTGCCAATAAGAGAAGAAAAAGCCCCTCCTTTCCTTTTAACTAACACAAATGAAACATCAGCAGTCTTGAATGTTCTCTAAAATGATTTAAGTATATACATACAAAAACAAGCTGGTTTATTTTCCTAGCTGTGCTGGACTGCAGCCATGTGTCAAGTGTGTTACCCTGCAACATACTGTATATGGCAGAGCATTAGTGCTGCTGGCTGCTGAGCAGGAAGGCCGGGCGTGTCAGAAAACGGACAGATGTGTGAACAGCAGCGATGATAGAGGTGGAGCCGCGGCCTTGCTCTTATCCATCTATCTTCACATGGTAATACCCTGACGCTGTGTGAAATGCAGATATGGACTGCAGAGCTGACTGCCAGCTCAGCACCCCCTCCGCCGTGTGTGTGTTTATTAGCAACATATTGGCCTTTCAGGGCCGCGCTGATTGATTTTGCATGCTTCACAGTGTTATCTCTTTCAGGAGGTGGGGACAGGCTGGCTCACTGAGGGACTTTCTGAACAGGGGGCAGTTGCTAGGTGATGGCGGGGAAAGTTGCCAGGGGCGAACCGTAGTAGCGATAAAAGCCCTGTGCATTCCACTAGTGAGGGAGGATTATTTTTGACCGAGAGGTTTTAAGTTTAGGGTGGGGGAACACTACATACTTAATATTTTAGGTCATTTGTTTTGAAAATCTTGGTATATAATGACCTTTCCTGGTGTTTCAATACTAATTCAGAAGACAAATACAAATTGCAAGGAAAAGCAAAGATGTTCATTCAGCTACAACTTTTACCTTAGTAGACACAAACATATAATTGGAAAGATAGACAGAGTGCTGGCCTGGCAGCTGTTGTATCTTATTTAATATAGAAATAAAAACGTGTTCGAGCTTCAGGAGCAGTTAGTGTTGGGCGTGGCTTTTATTACGTTGCAGTTACTCTACACAGTATCTTGAAACTTCTGTCCTCCTGATAGTGTTGGCAGGTCTTTACGCTCAGAGATTTGTTGGCAACTTGCTGGCTAATCATTTTTGACATGTAGGCTATAGTGTGCCCAGCAGTGTGTGTTCTAGGCTCACACACACTGTGGCTGCCAGGTAGTGCGGTCGTCTTCCAATTGGAAGGTTGTGGGTTCTCTCCTGGCCCTTGCAGTCAACATGTCAACATATCCTTGGGGAAGATACTTAACCCTGAGTTGCTCCCGATTGCCTACGATGTGTGCATTTGTGTGAATGTTAGCTTCCTCAAGCAAGTGGCACATTGTTCCGTATGAATGATGAATGGATGAGTCAGACTTGTAGAATGTAAAGTGCTTTCAGGGGACGTAAAGACTGGATTGAACACTAAAGACAGACCATTTACATTCCAGTGCTGATGTTGTGTGGATTTACACATTACACATATCAGTCTGTTGGGTTTTGACTTGACATTGTAAACTCAGTGGTGCTTTAGTGGTTTTCATATGGAAGTTACCAAAGTGACTTGTCTCTGACTTAAATAGTCTCCTCATATGGTGAGGTTTAATATGTGGAATATATCCTGCCGAACAAAACCTGTTAATAACGTAGACATGAGTTTGCCACAGATCCTATTTGTCGTCATTATTCCAAAATGCAATGGAAAAAGCCCATTGCTTTGCCCTTATTATTATTTGCCTAATTTCCGAGTCAGTCTATCTACAAAATACGTAATTACTGGACTTCTTTATAAACATCCATGCTGTCATTGTAATGGTTCATAATACAGCCAATTAGCCATATGAACTTTTTTGAAAAGGAAAACACAGATGTTGTTGCAGGTAAATACATCCACATGGGATTGTATGTGTATATTCTCAATGTTCCCAACATATGTGAATCTTTCATACTGTATGCATATGCATCCTTATGATATGAAAACAGCACTTTTCCCCTCATGAGCGGAACACTCTGCTAGTTGATGATGATATGATATGCCAGATTGCATTATTGAAGTACAATGACCAAGATGAGGGCCAACGCAGTCATTCAAATGACATGTTGTTGTTCTTCTAACCATACTGGCTCTGGCAACATCTTAATTTAATTTAAATTCATGAAATATTATCATCTCCTTAACTCCCTGTCTGCTGGGGTTGGGTTGACAGAGCGAAGAAGAAGTTGGCCTCTGGCTTTGCTCCTAGACACAGTTTATCTAGCAACACCCAGCTGTCACCACAAGACTCTCTCACACACACACACAGGTACACACACACACAGATAATTAAGAATGCCATGTTCAGCAGTGTTTGTGAGTATTTAGCAGACAGAAAATAGTTTAAGAAGAATCCCTTGAGAGGCTTTAATCCTGTTCGTTTCTCTTTGTCGACTTTTAATCTTTGCTTGATTCTGTTTGTGTATGTGGTTGACTTCATCCATGTGTGTTTATTTATGTAGATGTGTGTCTTTCTACCTGCTTGTATGTATCACAACACTGCTGCACCATGTCACAGGAGTGCTTAACATGTTTCCACTAATGCGGTGATATTGAGTTTAAAATATAGACTGGTCTCCCAAAGCCCACATATTGACTGGCAGAATGTTTGATGACTTGTGTGTCTTGTTCTCAGATTAGACAGGATAAATCCCTCAGGTCAAAGTCTACAGTTTAATCACACAGGATCAACACTGTTTGCTTTACTCTCATGGCCATAGTTGACGTTTGTCACTCTGTGTGGACAATCACAATGTTTATCCTTGAATAGCTCACTGAAAACATGAAGCCTAACAAAACATGTGTACTTTTTAGACAGTATTTCAACATGAGGGAAACATTTATGTATTAATTATATTTAAGTATCCTCTTTTATTTTTCATCAGTTCAAAACTTGTGTCCAATTATTTATTTAAAGGAATGGTATGCTCATGACACTCATTTTTTAAAAATTATCATCCGATAAAACAGACCAGTCTCTGCCAGTCTCTCTTTTTTTTTTTTAATCCGATGACATTATCAGTGATTTTAAACTGATTATATACCGAAATAACATCAACACTGTGGGCGCCGCCATTTCCCGGACGTGACGTAATCCATGCGTTTGGTTTTCGAAGACACGTTGATCTCCATGTTATTTACTGTAGTTTCTCTATTCAAATATGCCTCACTGTATCGCGAAATATTGCCATAATTCGGATAGGAACAATCCACGGAATGCTCGGTTCCATCTGTTGCCAAAAGGTAAGCATAAGAAGTACATTCGGAGGCAGTGGCTAGCGAAATGTGGCCGGCCCGAACCGAGAGATTTACAGGCTCATGTATGCAGCGAACATTTCACATTTCCGGACGACTACTCTGAGAGTATGATCAAACATAACATGGGATTTAAAGAACAACCATTACTCAATGGAGATGCAGTACCATCGGTCTTTCTGGTGTCATCACCGACCAGGACACCAGTTCGGCCAGTAGAGAAATCGCCCTCTGCAAGTGTGAAGCGACGGAGGAGCAGAAGTAGTGCTCGGAGTAAGAATAAGGTATGTTATAGCGCATTTCCATTGCAGCGGCTAGCCCCGTTTTAACGTCCAGGCCAGGACAGTTTTTGGTGGCCTTTCCATATAGCGTAGTACCGGCTAGTGTGTATTTCCCCCCAGTTTTTCCGGCCCCATAAAATCGTGATTCTATGGCCAGGGACAACGAAGCTGAGTATGCTAAACTAGAGAGGGAATCGCTAGCAAGGGTGGTACTACATGCATACATATAGTATCTTATATCATCTTCCCATTATACACACATGCATTTCCAAACATTTGGACTACCTATGTTGCAAATGTATTATCTTTTCAATTTACACACGGCATCTATTGCACGTCTGTCCGTCCTGGGAGAGGGATCCCTCCTCTGCTGCTCTCCCTGAGGTTTCTCCCATGTTCCCTTTAAACTGTGGTTTTCTTCGGAAGTTTTTCCTTGTACGATGTGAGGGTCTAAGGACAGAGGGTGTCGTATTGTCATACTCATATGTATGGCTGAATTCCCCCATCCAATCTCTTCACATTGGTCAAAACTTGTTCCTCTGCTGACAAGTCCGAACTGAAATACTCCACCATGTTTCCGTGTGTTGACAAAGTGAACGCATGGATGACGTCACGACCATCACGTGACTACTGAAAATGGCAAACATGGCGGCGGCCAGACGGAATATACAGGTCTTGATAAAAAAGAGCTATAAAATCATTATTTACCGGGGAATATCGCTGATTTCTTCAGGGTATGGTTTAAACATAACGTTTCACTAAATACTGAAGTTTTGATTAATTATCTAATGAGTGGACCATTCCTTTAATGTTCAAAACTACTGTGACATGTTTCGATGCTTCAATGTTCAAAAGGCTCTTTATTTTTCTCATTCTGCCTGTGCTGCAGCACCTCTTTTTACCCTCTGTCTGAAACCAGAACCCAGTCTGTTCTGATTGGATTGCTGGCTGGCTCTGTTGTGATTGGTCAACTGCTTTGAGATATCACGTCGTACACTTTATTGAAGATCCAGCCAATCGATCTCCTTAAATCCAAACATCTAGGGCCTGCTACTTGGGTATTTGCAAAAAAAGTATGGTGTTATTTGTGTATCTATATATATATCTATATATATATAGATATATATATCTATATACTTTTAACCTGTTAAGCCCAAGAGGCCCCTAATCCGGGGCAAGCGGGGTGTTTTTTCACGAAACTGTGTGTCAGGGCTTCTTAATATTTAACAACCTATTAATGTGTCATACCCATTTAACGGGAAGAAACTCAGCTATCTGACGATACAAACCATTTTTACGAAACAAAACACAAGTCTCAAAAGAAGCGTCTAAATGACCCCTGAGCGAAAAGATGCTAATGCACTTAGCACAGAACTCAAGGTAAAAAAATACCCTTGGATATCAGATTAAAGCTGAGATTCCATAGGTATTAGTATCATCACTTAGCGATCAGAACTCGGGACAGGGGAAGCAAACACAGACATCACAACACGTAGCATTACGGAGCATTCACGGGAGATCGTCTCACCTTAGCTTTTATTCTGATCAAAAGTCGTGTTCAATGGCATTACAACGATAAAAACACTGCTGAAGGTTAATCCAATGGTTAATCCAATGTGTCTGTGTCACTTTGAAATTATTACTGATAATCCATCCTTCCATTTTTATGTAAAAAACGGAGATTTCATATTAGCTGCTAATGATAGCCACCAGAGTGTAACGCAGCTTCCAGTTCCGGGGCATTCTGGCTGCGCATCACTCATTCACCAATGGGTAATGTTTAGATGGATTTTAGGAACTTCCCCTCGATTCTATTGGCTCTAATAGTTAAAAAGAGATGTCAATCATCAAAATAAAACAAGGGGGGCCAGAGATATGGAAAATGCACCCAAATGACCCCAGAAGTGTTTTTTTTCTTCTAAATCTCTCTAAAAAGGTCAACTTTCACTTGTTTTGCATCAATCTTGATACAGGGTACTTATGTTATAGTTTGTATTGCTAAAGCTTTTTGTCTATTATTCCATCATTCAAGGGTGGTATTCAAGTATTTTTTTTTTTTTTGGACGGACGCTAATTTACATTTGTTTTTACTATGTTCAATCTGAATTTACTTTAAAATTAAAAAGATCTACAGTGCATGACATTAAGGATTTTGGCCATCTAAGCTAATTTAGAGGTTGCCCTGAAAAATGCGCGAGGACGAAATGACTCACGAAGGACTTGGGGGGCCTCCCCCTAGAACATTTAGATTTTTGCAGGTCTTAGATGCTGTCTGGTGCATTCTCTAGACTGAATTATAAGATGAACCACCACAATATTATACTTTTCAATTGTATTCTTCATTTCGTTTGTTTGTTCTTGTTTGTGTTTGCTTGCTTCATGCCCTGCATAACTATAAGAAATACTTAAGTTGTTGGTCAAGACACTTTCCATCTGATGAAGGCAAATGCCTTCCCAGATGTAGAAAAGTAGAAAACATCACATTCAGTTATAACTGCCAAAACAAACATTATTTACACTATTATGACCCCTGCCAAAAATGTTTGTAATGTTATCTACTGTAAGTTGGTCGAACGAATGCCTCCTCATCCGGAAGCTGACCGAGCAGACCCGAGCAGCAGTCGAGAGGAGCCGAGCGCATCCGCGAAGCACACAAAATGGCGACGTCAGAGTTCCCGTTAGCCGGCAAATCTAAATCTCTTCGGTCAAAACGTCCGGTCAAAATAATTTCCCTTTAGCGCAATACCGCTTCAGTTGCGCCACTTATGTGACAGACAAGAAGAGTATGTGACAGACAAGAATAGTCAATTATAATGTCTAACACTTAATGTGGAGAAAGAGATGTCCTGTATGGGTTGATTGTGCGTTGATCTGTTGGTAATGCCTCGGGGTTCCCGTGGGCATGTAAACAAATGCATAATGCTATATACTATACTTTGTGGCCTCACCCAGTTGCATAGCGACATTTATTGTTTAGGTGTCTTTTAATAAGCAGTAGGGGTGTAACGGTACACGTACCCGTACCGAAATTATTCGGTACGGGCCCTTCGGTTCGGTACACGTGTGTACCGAACAAATATAACTTTAAACGTAAAAAATTGAGAACGTGAACAACTTCTTGGAAGTAATCTCAGGTGCTGCGTCGCAGCATTCAGAGTAATTTGCTCCCATTGTGTTCAACGCGTCATAGAGCGAGCAAGTCATTTCATTGGACGAGCTGGTCAGAGGGATGCGTTCAAATGTAGTCAGTAATTTAAGGAACTGTCGAAATGGCGAACGCAGATAAAGTTGAGCTCGAAAATCCTCCAGCATCATTGAAGTCTCCGGTTGGGGAACATTTTGGTTTCGCAGTTACGTACAAGGATAGGTGGACCGACTGTTTGTCGGCATTGTTCAACTAACATTGGTTTGAAAAGGCATCACCCGAACGTGAATATCACCGGTACCAAAAGACTGAAGTGCAAACCCAACTCCCACTAGCATGTAAGCCTCCACCACTCGCAAAAACTTCAGACCGAGCCAAAGCTATTACAAACGGCAAATATCCTTATGTTGCCATGTTAGCAAAGCGCTACCTGGCTGTATCTGCTACTACCTCTGTCCCTAGCGAGAGGGTGTTCTCCACGGCAGGAGACATTGCTAGTGCCAGCAGATCTGCCCTTTCGGCAAGCAATGTGGACAAGTTCATCTTTCTTTAAAAAAACATGAAATGACAAGCAAGTCCTAATGTCAAACTGGCTGCTTAGGTACTAGTACAGTACAGTACAAATACAGATTATTTCAGTTCATCGAAAAGCTGCACCTTAATGTTTATTTTATTATATTTTATATTTATTTGAGTGAATATTCATAGTTTAATAATAATTAAAAACCCAAAACTAATAGTTTGTTTTGTGAGTACTAGTACAGTAAAGTTCAAATACAGATTATTTCAGTTCATCGAAATGCTGCACCTTAATGTTTATTTTATTATATTTTGTATTTATTTGAGTGAATACATTATTCACAGTTTAATAATAATTTTTAAAAAATATGTTATGTTTTGTGATAATTTTTTCTGCTGTACCGAAAACGTACCGAACCGAACCGTGACCTAAAAACCGAGGTACGTACCGAACCGAAATGTTTGTGAACCGTTACACCCCTAATAAGCAGGTAGTCATATCATTAGCTAGAACTAGCTAGATCTGCTCTTATGTCTTCTGTGACATCACCAATGCTTTTTCCTGAAGACAAGATATTTTAACTGGAAGCACTCGGAGCGGCCGCACAAAGACGGCCGACGCAACTGGATAAAAAAAAGCAGGACTGAGTTGATGTAGCTTTGTTAGACGTGGCTAGGGTTGGGTATCGTTTGAATTTCCACGATTCTGATTCCGATTCTGATTCTACTTTACGATTCCGGTTGTTAACGGTTCTCAATTCCGATTCTTTGAGGGGCAGGGTAAACAAATTATACATGCTTCTTCCACCAATTTTTTTTAATTTATTCGAGAAACTTTTACACAGGTTAGTTTACAGTAATATTCACATTAATCAGTCTGTTTATATTCACTGCTATGTAACTGTAACCTGAGAACCACTGAAGCTACAACAGTGCAACAGTCGAACTTTTAAAGGAACAGTTCTTGTTGAGAAAAACAAGCATATCTGCCTTCTCAGGCATACCGGGAAGAAATGTTTGAACATTTTAAAGTAAAATGCTTCAATCTGTTTGTGAATTGTGATCAAAACGTTTGAGACCCACTGAGATAACTTAGACTAAAGTGAACTATCTAAACTCTCAGAGTCCTTTACCTCACTGAGCTGTAGTTATCAGCCTCTCAGTCTGACTGGAGAGGACTCTCCCTCCACATCATTGTAGAAACATCTTCTTCTTCCGTTAGATCAGCTAGCACCAGCAGATGCTAATAACAACAGCGCCCTCCCTTTCTCCCTCGCTCGCTCCCACGCTCACTCTCACTTTGGCTGTGAGCTGCGGGCGCCAGATAAGCCAACATCCCCCATTTTCATCACTTACGGCACCCATCGTACAGGGCAAATGAAAAGTGTAACCGGGATGAAAAGGGTGTTACCGGTTCTCGGTACCCAACCCTAGACGTGGCCTTGGAAAGTGCCATGGACTCAACTTGTTAGCGCTTAGCTTCTACTTGGTATCTTGTTTTTAGCACATATAGAGAGAAGCTGACCGCTTGTTAAACCACAAACTATGACTCACAGAAATGATTGTTTCTGGTAAACCAAAAATAATATATCTAATTATAAATATGTAATCACATATTGTACTTAGTGACTTTGCTAGGATTAGTGAGTTTGCTAGGATTTTTTGCTCAGATGTGTTTTCCTATCAAACTTCTGACCAGTGTAAAGATGTCAGTGCTGTGGGAGCAGTGAAACACCCTGAGGCTCTGACACTACAGCCGCGTTCACACTGCGGTACTTTTCCCACAAAGGTTCATGCGAACTTAGTTCATGCAAACTCTTTAGTTCATGAACTAAGTACAGATCGCGTTCACACCAGAAAAAGTCCCTGGGGGTGGATTAGGCAAATGAAGCCGCTGACGTCACTTCTTCTGCTTTGGGTTTACTGGCAGGCCGCAAACCACTTCACGGCGTATACTGCCGCCCAAAGTCCCCGGCCGGAAGTCCCCGGAGTTGGGGACTGGATTCAGTAGAAGCTGCTGGGACTCCCAGCAGCTTCTACTGAAGCCTTCCGAGTAAATCGCCAGAACGCCGACACCTCCTCATCTCCACCGCTCCCATGTTTTATTTTGTGTTGCCATAAGTTAGTCTCTCTGCGTTTCTGCGCTGGGCTAATGCTAATGCTAATAATGCTAATGCGAGGATAATAAAATGGCGGCTTCACAAGACGTTTTGGGAGTTTTACGGGGCGTGGTTTGCAATTCGCCCAGCCAATCAGGAATATAGCTCTTTTCTCAAAAAAGAGCCGCTCGAAAGTCCCTGCTCTCTAGCAGGGACTTTCGAGGGAGTAAAAAGGTTCGCATGAACTACTTTTAGTACCGGCTCTTTTTGGTGTGAACGCGATCATGAACTAAGTTCGCATGAACCTTTGTGGGAAAAGTACCGCAGTGTGAACGCGGCTAATGTTACATTAGTGCCATGTTCTCACCAACACTGAGGAAAACACTGTGCTCATATCACTTGTTTGTATCTATTGCCCTGTCCTGTTTCTCTATCCCATCTTCCCCTTCATGATATAAGGCCTGAAGCGTGTGTGTGTGTGTGCGTGGGTGTGCTGTGTGTGTGTGCTGTGTGTGTGTGTGTCCACTCTTACGGGCCCTTTTTCCCCCAGTGAGGATATTGATCTGATCCCGGTGTTGTATTGATCAGCTGCTCTTGTGTGGCACATTCAGGTTTGGGTTTCTTGGAAAACACGCCTCCACCAGCAGTCTCACTCTATCAGACCCATTTATGTGATTACATTCATTTATCTTGAGACCTACTTTTGAGTTTCATTGGTGCGGCTCACTTTTTTTATTCAGGTGCGCCAATACATCTTCACTTTCTGCAATAAATGCAATGCATCGTTGGTCGGATCACGATGGGATGTTGTTGGTGTTTCTTCTTCATGGCCATCAACTATGTTAAGCAGCGAACAATAAGCGGGCTGCTTGACATGTCATAATTATGGGCCACTCTACACATTTTGAGACCTTTTAATTATAAATTCTGAGGCTCTGGGGACAGATTTCCAAGTTAAGACTATAGTAATAACCGTAACAATAATCTTTATTTATCAAAAACATTTCAAAATCCAAGTTACAAAGTCATGGCGATTCATAAGTCATCAATTTTTAAAGAAAACAGAACAATTTGGTGGTTAAAACCAATAAAATATAGCAATAGGTTAAAGTAGAACTAAAATAGAAACACATTTTAAAGAAATATAAGACAGTTTAAAGGAAACGTAAACTGAAATAAAACCAGAAATGATAGCCCTGATGTCATTATGGATATTTCAGCTTGGGCTTAACCTACCTTTTTATAACAAAAACCTTTCCACAAAGGGCAAAGGAATTGCTAGATTGGGATATAATCAGGATACCTTCAACACTGCTGCTTTGATTTAAACAATCCTTTTCAAAATATTTCACATGTACGTCCCATGCTTTTACGGAAGTGCAATGAAATATGGTGTTTCCTCATTGCTTTGGCGCCTTGATGGGCCAATTCTGGGTCTTATTTATCCCTCAACAAATGCAGCAGAAAGTTTACTCAAACACCTAATTGTCTGGTGTTCATATGATGAAGATAATGGGGTCCACAAGATTAACGCTTAACACTTGTCTATTTCGTTTTAACCTTTATATATACAGTCTATGATTTTAACTTATAGGCTACGATTAACATCGTTAGCACCAATGTAGCTACCACTCGCTTACACACTAAACCAAGCCTTAACATTCATTACGTAGCCGATTAAAATCATTAACACATAAATAAGTACTCGATTTTCACTTACCGCAAAACCGCATGCATGCACCGTCTGTTTTAACCGCAGAGCGAGTCACAATAGTCCGATATATAAGCATGAAGAACAAACAAACACGGCCGGGGTCAAGTTGTGTTCCCTGGATGAGCTGAGCAGGCAGAGTCCCTGTAGCTTCACGGAGCAGCTAGCAGAGAGACAAGAAGCTAGCAGCAGCAGTCACTTGACAGAGCCGTCACTCAATGTGACCACGCCCTAATTTATGCAAACACTTTAAGACCTAATAAAAATAAAAGGGTCGTGTTAGAAAACAATTCACTCACAGATCCATAATCATGAAGGTGGAACCTAACTATATTCATGATAATATTTATTGCATCCATAGGTAGAAACATGTTTTTTTCTGCTGTAAAGTTGGGCATTTTAACATGGGGGTCTATGGAAATGCCAACACATTGTACGTGATAGGCTAAGGGGCGGGTCATCTCCAAGTGGTTGACCAATCACAACAGAGCCGGCCACCTAACTAATCAGAGCAAACTGGGCTCTGGTTTCAGACAGAGGGTGAAAAGAAGTAGTATGAGGAAAATAAAGAGCTTTTTGAAAGTTAAAGCATGGAGACATGTCACATTACAGGCACACAATACAAATATAAACCTGAAAATAAGCATAATATAATATGTCCCCTTTAATATCTTATTCATACAGAAAATCTGACATCAGACAGCAGTTTTATATTTTTAAGCACAGACTGAAATAATCAGAAATTAAGAAGGATCTTTCAGCACAGCAACATTCTCCCTCATCTTGGTATTTATTTCACATTTCCTGAAAATGTTAGAGATGCATTTTGCATTTGTTTCATCGGGTTATCGATTAGGGCCACAAAGAGAACTCATGGGAGTCATGTAATAAAAAGCTGCTCATGCATTATTGTGTTGAAACAATTCGATTCACACTGTACTCGGATACAATAAAATATGGAAAGCATGAATATGGAGAGTCAACACACACACACACACACACACACACACACACACACACACACACACACACACACACACACACACACACACACACACACACACACACACACACACACACACACACACACACACACACACACACACACACACACACACACACACACACACACACACACACACACACACACACACACACACACACACACACTTCAGGGAATCTCTGCAGTGCTTAGTGGTTAGTTTTCCGTGGTCACCCCCTCTTAGTTTCCCTCTCCCTCTTCCTGTCTGTCTTTTCTCATAAGTGCTATTTCCATCCAGCCGTCAAACACATTCCAAATGGACTTTCACAACCCAACTAAAAATAAACTGAATAAAGTGTGTTTCTACCAGCCGACATAAATTAGCATTCTGAATACGGGAAAATAGCCATTAAAGACATAACATATGAATAAGTGAGTTTTTAGCGCCTGTTACGTACTCCCCCCCCTTTTGTTGTCCTCTTTGTTCTCTCTGCTGTGCAGGAACACCTGGCTCCGCCTTCCCCAGGTGTTCCCAGTTGTCAATCAGCCGAGCATAAAAGAGGAGACTGAAGGAGAAGGAGGAGGCCGATCACTACTCGGGATGTCTCTGCTGTGGCAGAGCTCTTTTGCTTTTTGTTGGGTTTCCTGGAGGACGTGTTAGAGTTAGGTTTTCGCGGCTTTATTTCTCCCGTTCTGTGTGATTTTGGGTAGCGGAGGAAGGCTCTGGATCCTACGGCCCGTGGTGTGGTTGGCCCAAGTCCCCTCCGTCTTTTTGTTTGTTTTACCTGTCCTCCAGTGTAATGTTTTATGATTGTGGCAATAAATGTACGATCACAGTTTAGTGCCTACGTGTTGTGTATTTTTGTTTTATGTTGCGGACTGCCTCACGAGCCACTACTCTTAAGTAGGGAGGCGGGTTGTAACAGCGCCAAACAAAATATGGACATTATCCTTTTTTTGTTATGTTTTACAACTAGTGCAGACTAGGGTTGGGTTACAACCTGTTTCATTTGGGACTCGTCCCTTGTAGGCAAAATATCTATTTGCTAAGCTTTAAGCCTAACGTTAGCTTATGACTTTTTTTTCAAAACGTGAAAAGTAAATGTGTGCTTGCCAAATATAATTTTTTTTCCAACATTCCAGAATAAGAAAATCAATGCTTCTTTCGTTCAAGGGAAGCCTGGCTTCATCACTAAAGCACTCTATTAGCATCCATACTGTTCTTGTGACATAAAAACTTGACCTGCTACTAAGTAATATGGCAGCTTTTTAAAAAAGGCAAACAAAGGGATGTTCTTCAAGGTAAATTAACTCATATGTATAGTATACAGGGGAATCACTAAAGTATACAGGGGAATCGCTAACGTCCCTTCTATATGAAGTGTGAACACAGCACTAGCCATCCTGTGGGGGAAAACTCTGCTAGTTGATGATGATGTGATATGCCAGAATGCATTACTGAAGTACAATGACCATGATGAGGGCCAACGCAGTCGTTGAAATTATATTTTTGTTCTTCTTATATAACCATGCTGGCCCTGGAGTCATCTTAATTTAATTGAAATTCATGAATTATTACCCTCTCAAGACTCTCTGTCTGCTGGGGTTGGGTTAAGTGAAACAACAGGCTTCAATGATTTATGGACAGTGCGCAAGTCCAGCATCACAAAGCCACCATTAGGCTGTTTATTGGCAAAGAATGTGCATTATTGTTCAGGTTATGTTCGCAGACCTCTCCTTTTTTCTTTCTAATATCAGTACTTTAAGCTTCTAATCATAACAGTCTGGAACTGGGACCTCCTTTTAAAGATGAGCTGTGTCCACTTTCACATGTCATAGCCTACATGTGGCATCAATATGCTGTCTACACAATTGAACTCATAATAGACTTACAATTGCAGTATTTTTTCAGGGATACAACATATATTGCAGATCTTAATGGCTTCTTTGAGTGTAAATCTTTCATAACTTTGGTTACTTTCAAATGTTAAGGCCTTAAGCTTAATTAAGCATAAATACATGAACTTAGGTTTGAACAGATATTGGAAAGAAGCCAGATTTGCCCATGAATTTGAACCCTAACCCTACTGCTTGGACCCTGTATTAGTTATTTTAATAATCCATTCAGTGTCAAAGCAAACAATTGCTGGTTTTGTATTCCTGTAAATGTAATGTATTTGGTTAAAGATGGACAAAACAAGCCATTTATAGATGTCCCATGGGCTATTTTAATTGATGTACAGATTTATTTATAATGAAATAACCTTAGCTGTGTCCTAGAATCCACTTTTCTGCAGAGTTGTCTGAGGCTGTGTTGAAAATGTAAGCATCAAAACATTTCACATTTCTGTGGAAATCTATTCCTCATTTCCATGCTGCCTTTCGTGCTCTGATCCTCCGTGTGTCCCCACGCTGAGAAGGAAGCTGTTCTGGAGGCACTGGCTTGGTGTTAATATGCCGACTGTGATGAGCTGACATTTGCCGTTGACAGTTTTGTTCTGCATGAGTGTGCTGTGTCTGCTCACATCACACTACGGACAAACTTGCAATGATTTCTGGTAATGCAGTCACAGGGCCGCGCACCTCCCCCCTCAGGCATCACAAATCTGTTTCCTCTCTGAAGTAGGCTAAACTTGGCGTACAAATAGAGAGGAGAAAATTGCTGGGATAGAAAAAGCCTGCTATTGCTGCTGAAAATTGCTCCTGTTTCTGCCCATTTATGGTTTTACCTTGGCAAATCCCATCTTCAGATTTGGGGTTTACGGGCTGGCTACTCTCCCTGGACAGGTCCATCGATCTTTCCTCTAAGTCCGGTTTTATATCACTTCTTTCTTTTGTTACTCAAGCATCTACTCTTTTTTCCTCAACCTCTTATAAGCCTCCTTAAATGTCCTCTTAGGCTGTTTAAAGGTTCAAATCCTGCTCTGTTTGACAGCTTCACATATCATCTGTATCTGTTTGTTCGACGATGGTTGAATATTTAACAGCCAGATAAAAACATAGAGTATTTCAAAATGACATCATCATGTATCAACATTCTCCCATCTACACAACTAAACCCACAGGAAGTGGTTTCCCCAGTCTGCTGTGGGAGGAGTTTACTTTTTTTATAATTGAATAAATTTGTTTTATTTATATATAATTTATATATTTGAATATTATTTCACATTTCATTTGCAATGTTGAATGTTCAATAAAAGGTTCTGTTTGAAAGGATGTACTTGAATTATTATTATATATTATCATTATGTCAGTGGTCTAAAATGGTCTTACAACGGTGCCGACAATATTATCGTTTATTGCAATAATTTCCAGGAAAATGTATCGTCCAACAAAATTAATTATCGTGACGGGCTTAGTGTCATCTTTAAGAAAAATAAATGACTATATATGAACATGACCCCACTGGTGGATGTTTTTCCTCCCAGAGCAGCACACAGCTGATTGCTGTTTTCCCCCTGATGCTGACGACTGTTTCCCTCTCTTTTTCTCTCTTAGTGAGCTTCATGGACTGCGGTCGAGGGAAGGTGTGGATGGAGGTTGGAGATTCGTCTGATTTCGGGGTGAGCGGGGACGGTGTTGTCTTTGCCCTGCGCCGCCTCAGCCTGGGGGGGAATGAAGAAGCTCTGGAGGTGATCTACGCTCGAGACCTGCAGTCCAAACAGGTGTGGAAGACCAGAGTGCACCTCCACCTTCATCCACAGGCCAACAGCACGGGACCTCTGCAGGTACAACAGAAGCAGTGTTTGCATGTCGACCCTCTTTTAGATGTCACAAGGCCCAGAAATGTATTTTTATTTGACCCTGTTGAGCTTAAAAATGTTTATTTCTAATCGCTTCTTAACCATCCAACATGATACATGTGTCCAACTTAACTGTTTGCTAAACAAATAGTTTCTTCTCCTAAAAGTGCTGTTTGTCTACTTATACATTTAACCACGAGGCAGACCTTATTCAGTCTTACACAATATTCCAGCAGCTGGGTGCATATCAACCAAAAGAAGCTTGACCAACTTTGCATTTAACCTTTGCAACACAAAAGGTCCGTACCAGATGATTTTCAAAGTCTGACGAGCCTTTCAGGGAGATGTACTATGGAGCAAAGTGAGGCCAAGTGGAGAGTACAGTGCAACAAGCAACTGGAGATAAAAGCATTAATACTTTTTCATCAAGTTATTAAAAAAAAAGCCTATTTTTTCTTTAGATCAGGGGTGTCCAAACTTTTTTAGGCCTACATTCTGGTCACTAAATGATGCTGTTAATGCACTCAATGCAGGTTTCAACGGGACAGGAATATTTAACAATATCATTTTGCAACATATATTCTGGTCCAAGTATATAAGATATAAGTCCCTGCAGTGTATACAAAGTTCTTAATAGATGTCGAAATACCTAATGATGTATCTTGACGTCGGATGTAACCCACACAAACTTATTTAGTCATTCATGAAGCTTGCATATAGGCTATCAATACACTATCATATTCAATGGAGAACACTGCTCATCCAATGCTTGTTTTCCTCTCTCACTGTGTCTCAGTGAATATACAGCACATACAGATCTAATCATTAACACATGGTACCTGAGTCACAGTGTGGGGATGTGTGAAGCACAATGAGCGCTATGGGCCTCAGTAATGTTGAATGAAGTGTACACATATAATAGCAGCGCTCCAGCTCAGCAGGCGTCCGACTTTGGCCAAGTGCTGATTGCAGAGACAAAGTGAGTCAAACAGCCATCTGTTGGTTTGTCTCATGTACCACAGCGATAATAAGGCCCTCTGCATGTATTTAGACCAGACACTTGTCTTGATTGGCTATTCTTCTAAACAAAGCCCAGAAATAGCCGGCTGCCATACGCTGTAGCTGCTATCAGGGAGGAAGAGAATCAGCTGTCAACAATCCTTTATGAGGAGAACTCACAGAGAGCAGCCATGGCAGTCAGCATGCTCAATATGTCAGTCAATTTAGTATATGCCTGACAGATTACATCAGAATACAACAATTTAGTTATATCAAGTTTTACATCTCCGTCCTCTACATCTAAATTCTTTGTTCTCAAATATGTAATTCCCCAATATGTATTAACTTCAACTGCAGTGGAAAAAGGCTTTTATCATAAACATACTACAACAGCCTTTGCCTCTTATTCCCCCTTTTGATAGGGTGAAGTATTATTACACAAATTGTCACATTCTACTTCTCTTCCTGCTCTTTCTCCATTTACCGAGTTATTGTTTTCATTCAGCATATAGGACTTTGCCATTTTTCAATTACTGTTATGATATTCTCTTTGTAAAGTCTTCCAACGTCTTCCACTTTCCTGGAAGGCTTTTCATTTGAAATAGTGTTGCATTACGTTGACTCTAGCCCAACGGAAATCAGGAAAAAAAAGATCATTTGAAAGAATTGCAATGATTTAGACAGAAGCTCCAAGGAACTGTAAGGAACACTGAATGTGACGGATACAACTGAAGATGCAGATCAAATCATCTTACTTTGAGACAAGACTGTCATTAATAACCTACTCTTTTATTCTCGTGCAGTTCCTAGTCCGATCATTCTTGTTCACTGTAGATAAAACTATAATGAATATAATTCAATCACAAAGAAATATAAACTCCTTTACTCTTTGAACTGCACTGTTTCTTCTCTACTTCTCTTGTTTTGTTTTTTTGTTGGAGTTAGTAATTGACTTGATAACCTCGCTCTTACGTAATGACATTGTTTTTAATCTTCTTTTGTTTTTGTAGGTTTTACAATGTAATACATAAGCAGCAGGTAATCTTTGGGCTGAGGGGCCATGAGAAGCTTTTCTTTGACTTATTATCCACTGTAGATCCTGCAGTGTAGCTACACACACAAACACACACACACACACACACACACACACACACACACACACACACACACACACACACACACACACACACACGCACACGCACACGCACACACACACACACACACACACACACACACACTGACAGGTGGTGGTCGTTTATCAGACAAACTATAATGAGAGCATTAATCCAAGCTACTGGAACGAGGTCAGAAATACCCTGAGTCACCAATCCTCCCCTGAAGCTCAGCTGTGTGTGTATGTGTGTGTATGTGTGTGTGTGTGCAGCCCAGTACACCAGTACACGACACTTGTTTACTGTCTCTGCAGGTAAAGCTTGATGATGCAACACTGACTCAGCGGGTACCAGAGATCGTGTTTCCATGGCGCAGCATGGTTGTCAGGGGTGATGGCACTCTGAGGCGGGTGAAGAGGGACTGGGTCATTCCGCCTATCAACGTTGCCGAAAACTCACGAGGACAGTTCCCTGAGGACCTCGTCAGAGTAAGACATACGCGTATACACACACACACACTTGCACACACAAAGAAGAAGGCCTGTCTAACCGTAGCAGTGAGGACTCTTCGCTGACGAGCCCTGTAGCAAGGAAACACGAAAACAACAGTTACATAGGACATTCATATTAAAACAAATGTGGTGGCGCAGTGGTCTGTGCATTTGATCATCAGATCAAGGGGGCGTTGGGGAACTCCAGTTCGAAACCCGCTCCCGCCCCACTGCGTCAGGCCGTTGCAATAAGCAACTGGAGATAAAAGCAGAGACTAACTTTCATCCAGCTGGGACAAAAGCCTCTTCATTTAGATGCATTATAAGGCCTACAAAGTAAGATCATTATCAGCTGCTTTACATGCACCTTATGGACGATTAACAACATATATTTGATAATGTTGCTGTTTTTTATGATGTTAATGCAGTCAATTCTGGCTTCAATGAGATAGGAATTATGATTAATTAATAATAATACTTTTAGGAAGAAATTACAAAGATAAAGCAGAGGACCCAGAATTTAGCCCTGGAGGAGTCCTTTTAAATCATGTTTAATTCTTAAGTTATATAGTATATAAAGGCTGTACAAATACCTGATGTTGTATCTTTAGGTCGAATATAACACAAGCAAGCCCTGACCCAGACACATCTCGATTCTCAGACCTTTCTTTGTGAAAGCGACAGCAGCATTTTTTCTTTCTTCTCTTACTTGCTTCCAGCCATGTAGTTGGGACTGATACATTACACATGAAATACCTTTGTGATATTTGAGAAAGGAATCTCATTGTGGTCCAAGGCGAGCAGCATATGTAACAAAATATGCAACCAGCTGTCCAAGATTTTGACTGCATGTCACAGCGTTTATTTGGCAAATAGAGCTGGCTCAGGTGTCATCACCTGACCGCAGTCTGGAACTTAAGATTCTGCTGAAAGCTCCTAAAGCTAGTTAGTAAGGTTTTGGGCCATTTGTAAGCCTTCATCAGAGACGGAGAGAGATGGCTGTAAATGAGGGAGTGACATATACAACAATGGTCTCTGATGTTGAGTTATGGTTAACTTCTAAGTTAAAAGGGTGCACAAATAGATCAGACTCTTCAGTTTACATTATGTTAACTAAACTTCACCAAAAGCTAAGTAAACTTACTCACATCAGTTGTACTATCTCCTTTGAAGCAGTCTCAGCTGCAAACACTTTATGTTGGGTTCTACGGCTAAAAGCTAGCTCGAGCTAAGGCTAACACTCCATTAAGATTAAGGCCCAATCCCAAACCACTCCCTCGACCCTACCCCTCCGTGACGGAGTGAACTCCGTCTGTAGCCACACTCGCAGCTCAACGAGGCTCCCTCCTGTCAGATGGAGGGAGTAAACACAGCAGCAAGCTTTGGGACGGCCTCCCCTCTCTCCGGCAGAGACAGGAAATGCCGTAACTGTGTAACAACGGTTTCAAATCAGCATCTCTTAGACACAAAGTTTAAATTAATAACTCAAATAAAACTCCAAACATCTTTCATTGTGTTCTCTTTTAGTTTTAAACCTGATGTTTATAAGCTTCTTAGTTTTTGCAACAGTCTGTAAATATACACAACTTTATAATAAAATGCACACATTTACCTTTTTCTAGACTAAACACAGGTTTGATCCTAAGTTAAAAACATATGAGGTCATCATGAGGTTGTTAACATCACTGTATCAGTGGATGTTTGCTGGAACTACTTTTAAACAGCTTGTTTCCTGACGGACACACACAGCGTGACTCCGGTCAGGTAGAGACCGGTCTCCAGTCAGCACCGCTGCAGACTCGCTGTTTGAGGGCTCGATAGCCCACTCCCCCTCCACACCGCTCCACACTCGTTGGTTTGGAACAGCCCTCGACATGGCGGACCCTCCGCATGAACGCGCAAACAGAGGGGTAGGGTGTAGGGGGCGGTTTGGGAATGGGAAAGTGTTGTCAGTGTCAGATTGATTTGTTATGAAAATACTAATTATATATTTCAATTGATTTTTTATTGGATGAGATGTTATGGCACATTTTACTTAACACTTACTGTATAGCCTATCCTTTACATGTCACAAGTGTTGATAAGCTCATGGGACTAATGTGTGAGTGATCTTGTTACTATGAGTACAGTAGTATGTTGAGGAATATGTCCACATAATATATTCTTCCCCATCCATTTCTATATAATCGTACAAATAACATTGCAGATTTTTTCGTGGATTAAATGGCGTTGCAGTAAAACCTGTATTTTTTGTGTTTTGTAAACATGCTTGAGTTTATGCTGAGCGTTGTCTTTGCAGAGCTGCCTTCCTCTTCGTGGTTCTGATCATATGGACAGCGAGCAGGATATAAATGGACGCATCATAGTTTACTTTGACTTCAGCTCCAATCAGATTTTCTGTAGTTATGATGCAGCAGCCTCGAGCATTGGCCGAGTGTTGCTTTTACAATCCTAAAATCATACCGACATATGAGACACATCCAGGCCACAATCATAAAGTTTAGTTTCACTCGTGTATATTTGTATTCTTACCATTAAACAGGCAGTCATTCTAACTGGGAGGAAAAGTCTCCCACACAACTCTGACAGCAGTCAAAGCAGGGACTTTTACAATGACTGTACTATCTATTATTAACCACATCCATTGTTCCAACTCCACCCTGTGTAGGAAATTAATTGTAAATCCTCCCCTGCTCTTCTCCCGTTTGCCTGTGTTTCAGATTCGCTCAGACAGAGATAACAACAGGATGCTGCGTTACAGTGTGACGGGCCCCGGGGCTGACCAGCCTCCGACCGGCATCTTCATCATCAGCCCAATCTCAGGCGAGCTGTCTGTCACCAAGCCTCTGGACAGAGAGCACATCTCCAACTTCCATGTAAGACTTTTCACACACAGCTAAGGTCAACAGCAGGGACACATTTAATATTACATTTGTACTAAAAGAGACCTTCACTTTGGTTTTTTTCAGTCATTCTTTTTCTTCACCTTAAACAAAGAACACAAAGAACCATAGTCTTTGGTGGAGGGCAGAACAACAGGAAAGAAGCTTGAATTTGAATTTTTGCAAAGCACATTGAGGAAAATAAATTAAAATATGTACTTGATGGCTAAACAATCAAATGTATCCTATGTCCTATACAGTAGGTGATTCTAAAAATTATCTTGTTGGAAAAAACAGGGACTTTGGAGTCACGTAAGGGGCACAGCATGCTAGCTTCACACAACTGCTATAGTTTTTGACTTGAAAATGTCAACATTTAAGGAAATCACTTTTCATTAAGTTAAATGAAAAGATTGATACCATACGTATTAGCTTGAGCCACAATGTTGTTAGCCTAGCATGGAACAAAGACTGAAAGTAGCTAGCCTGGCCCAGTCCAAAGTAAAATACCCATCCCAAGACATTCATTTAATTAGTTAGCTTGGTAGCTAGTAAGTTAGTTAGTTATTTAGTCATTTGGCTAGTTAGTTAGTTAGCATGCTAGCTAGATTTGTGTAAAAAAAGGAATTTGAATTTGGTTCAAATCAGCTAAAGCACGCAATAACACCAACTGTAACACTAATACAGACTATTTACTTGTTCCTATGATTTACTTTGTGCTTCACTTGATGTTAATCTGCTTGCAACACCACCCCACCCTCATTTTTATTTTCATCCTTGCTGTCACTCTATCTGGATTTATTCTCTCTCATGCACAGAGATGAAGAGGAAGTTCTTTAAAAACGACTTGTGGTGTTTGCTCACTATATCTAATATAGTCACACACACCTCTCAGAGCAGAGTCTAACCTTTTGATCTGGAGGAATGCACACACACAACTCAGGGGTGGAAATCTGGAGTCGCAGCAGGGTGATTTGCATTTAAGCTGATGAATATTCATGTGATTGGATGTAGTTGTCAGAGCTGGGAGCTGGGATTGGTGCATGTTTATTCATGAGGGAGCCTTTGGCTCACTGAGAGCCTCATACAGATGCTACGTAGGCTGTGAAGGAATGATTTAGCGAGGGTCCAAGGCCAATCAATAGCTTTATTCAGCAACTTTGGCCACCTATTGCTTTAAACATTAAAATTCCCATGTCATGGCCATTTCTACTGAGCATAATTCCATTGTTCAGGTCTACTCGAATAGATTTACATTGTTCAATTCTCCAAAATCACATTGGTTTTCTCATACAGCATCTCTGTATAGTCTGTGTATTCACTCTCTGTCCTACACGCCTTGTTGGAGCTCCTGACCCCCCTCCCTATGAGCCCCCTGTGCTCTGATTGGTCAGCTGGCCCACTCTGTTCTGATGAGTCCACCACCGTTACAGCTGAACATCCGTGTTTATGTGTTACAATGGCATTTGTTAGCAACCAGAAAATGACACCAGTAATGACAAACATATGAGAATGCTGCGTGGGGTCTGGGTGCCGTGTTGGCGGGACGTTGCGGGGCTCGCTGCTCCGCCCTTTGAGGCTCGGAGCGGACAGTGTGAGCTGGATTACTGGTGTCTTTTCCTGGTTGCTGCGAGACAGCGAGACACCGCGGAGCTCAGCCTGAGTGCACACACACACCAGTAGCGTAGGCAGAAATGTACTTTAGGGTGGGCCTGTAAAAAATAGGGTGGGCCAGATTTTTCTTCTGCGCATCAGAAGCCAACAACAATCCCCGCCGGTACCGGTGGCAGATTACTTTTGGAATACTTTATTTTTCCATAACAGATGGGTATGTTTTGGTGAACAGGAGACACGTATTTTGTAAGGGATAATGTGCTGCGACGCGGTCATTATGGGGAAAAGAACACCGACAGGCTGATCAGGAGCCCGACGCGAAGCGGAGGGATCTAGATCGGCATGAGGGTGTTCTTTTCCCCATAATGACCAAGTCGCTGCACATTATCCCGCTTATTACATGGCCACATTCTCAACAAAGTAACGAAATGACTCCCAATATTAATTGAAATGCTTTTATGGATTTAGAAAATGATTTTATTGATTTAAAAAATAGTTGTATGTATTGATTTAAATTGACATGCATCCGCTAAGAAAAATAGTCCGTTGTTACCGTTTGAACTAGCGTAGCAACGGGCGGCAGGAACTGCTTCGATAGCGGTTTTGAGGAGCTTTCTGATTACAGATTTGAAAACATCGCTGCTTGCTTTAAAAGTAGCACAATTCATGATGTCAAACCTTTGAAAGTATCTAGATATCCCTGCCCTAATGCCAAAGGAACTGCACACTGAATATGTGTCGCTATATGTCTGGACCGCTGCGTAAAAAGGAGGGTTTCTGCCCGTTACTTCTCCGCTGTTTTCTTTTTCTTTTCTTCACTGGGGACTCATCAGCCACTAACAATTCCTCCAAATTACTGTGCTCTCCAAATATATTAAAATGAATGTTAAAATCCTCCATGTTGCTATCACACGCCAGCGGAAAACTAAAGACAATCAGACAGTTTGCTTGCTTTTCAAACTGTTACATTTGAAAAACAGTTAGAGCGTCTCTTGTCAGTTTGAAAAGCCAACGGCAGGAACTGCTTCGATAGCGTTTTTGAGGAGCTTTTTGATTACAGATTTGAAAACATCGCTCCTTGCTTTAAAAGTAGCACAATTCATGATGTCAAACCTTGGAAAGTATCTAGATATCCCTGCCCTAATGCCAAAGTAACTGGCAACTGAATATGTGTCGCCGTTTGATGTAAAAAGGAGGGTTTCTAACCCCGCTGTTTTTCATGTCCCAGTTCGAAAAGCAAACTGCCCAACTGTATACAGTTAAATCGACCGGACTTCTTTCTGAAGATGTGAGCGTCCTTAACAACGGTCAATAAGTCCTTGACAGCGGTCTGTGTTCTGAATTGACCAATCAGAATCGAGTATTCAACTAAGCCATGTAATAAACTGTTTTAATGGCTTATCAAGAACTCAAACACAACATCTTGGTGTCATTCTGGAAAGCTCTCTCATCTGCACCCCACATAAAAAACATCACCCGGACTGCATTCTTTGTACTGTCTTAAAACCTTTCCTTGGAATATGTTACGAATTGTAAGGTGTCCTTGGGTGCTTTGAAAGGCGCCCCTAAAGAGAATGAATTATCATAATTATTATTTATTATTATTATCTGAAACTTTTTCCAGTCACTTGCCCCATGCATTCAGCAGCAGCAGGCCACTCACTTTGATTTTATCCCGTTATAAATGTAATCATTTCGACAATAAAGAAATGCTACATAAATGTTATCTTGCACATTTTATCTAACCATCTCCGTTTCTAACTTTCAATATATTTAAAAAGAGATCTCTCTCTCTCATCTGCGTGCGGGGGCGGGGCCTCACAGACACGCTGCAGCGCTGTGTAGTGTGCACACAGGTCTGCCGGTAATGAATATTAC
Organism: Pseudochaenichthys georgianus; assembly: GCF_902827115.2. Lineage (NCBI taxonomy): Eukaryota > Metazoa > Chordata > Actinopteri > Perciformes > Channichthyidae > Pseudochaenichthys > Pseudochaenichthys georgianus. The sequence goes on from NC_047506.1 coordinate 36,520,014, forward strand.
ATGTTGTGAGGAAACTTTTCCACCAATAATTCCAAGAAGTATTCCAAAATGTATTCACTTCAGGTTTACGAATGTAACTGTAATCAGATTACTCGTTTTTCAAATCTAACGCCAGCTGAATACACTTGATTTTTGTATTCTGATTACGTAACGCCGTTACATGTATTCCGTTACAACCCAACCCTGTGTATATCTCTCCGGACTGTCCACCAGCAGATGAAAAACACCCACCTCTCCGCCTCTTCCCAGGGACGAGGGAACCGTGCGGCAGTGTTTCCGTTAACATTTTTTTTTCTTCTGACAGCCCAGCAGCAGGAGAGGTGGGGAGAGGGAGAGAGCTATTTCATCGTTATCAGAAAATGATCGTAGAGATCGCTGCTAGATGAGGGCAGTGGGGGGTCTTCTTGGAGTCTGGCTTTTTAAAAAAAAAACAAAGTTCATTAGTGAACTTTGAGCCATCATTTATTTTGCAGGCAGCTCTCTGCCTCTCTCACGTTATTATGGCGCGCGCCGGAACCAGCAATCAGTTTTTACCGTAAATGAGTTCGGTTCAGAGGACAAAACACATACAACATTAATTAAACTCGATATTTGTTCACTTGAATTTCACTTTGAATGCTTGGATATTCTCAATGGGTGAATACATTTTTTTATAATAATAGTAAAATAATTAAAAAAAATTAAAATATATATTTTTTTAAATTACACCGAAGCTTTCTCATACGGAGCCCCCTAGGGGACATGGAGAAGAAAAAAATAATAATTTGAACAATTATTGTTCAAATTATTTTGAACAATATAAATAATTGATGATAGCGAATGTTCTTAACATGTTCTCTCTTCTCAAACTTTATAACGTTGATTTCCAAATTCAAAATGTTAGTGCTGCACATTAAAATGTTCTGCATGTCAATTCATTTCTTTTTAAATATTCATTCGACGTTTCAGATATAGATTAAACTACACTTATATACTACTAATAAGACTTCTGTTCAAAACATTTCTAATAACTCCAGTCTAATAACTCCAGTCTGTTCTAAAGTCCAAGAACATCATTTATGGACAAAATTGTTCAACATTTTTTTTTATTTAACAAAATACTCTGCGTCAATTCATTTTTGTTGCTGTTTAGTCTTTGAAAGACAAAATATAAACTGCATCCCAAAAAGTTGTTTGCTCCAGCTATCATCACACAAAGCGAGGCACGCACTGCCGAGTTTTATTAATTGGAGGAAGTTTATTTATTGAGATAAAAGACAAACTCATTGAAACCCAATAATCACTTATGCAAATCAATGATTTTGTTTTGAGCATTTTTATTTAAGGTTGATGACGTCATAACACGATGACAGACATTCAAAGCTTTATTTCAAAAATCTCAAAATAAGCTATAATCAAAATAAGACCTTTAGTAGTTCCGTGTAGTTTTCATTACTCTTTAGTTTTTTTCTTTTGCAGTCGTTTGAATTAATGTAATAATCCAATTTGTGTTGATTTAAAAGGCTTAAGATTTTAATTTCCAAAACTACACTGAAGCTATTGTGCATATGATCAATTAAGCTTTGCATTGATCACAATAAATAGAGCTTCCATACCAAACCTACTACATGAAAGGACTACTTCTTATATAGTTCTATTTTCACCCACAATACTCAGATATTCTTTGCATTACTCTAAAACAGTGATCACCAACCTTTTTAAGCCTAAGATCACCGACCTCGGCCTAGGTGAAAGGCGAGATCTACCTATTGCAGAATTGAGTGAAAAAGACGGCCCAGACAGTGCTTCCAATTTGAGGCCTTTTATATGCTAATTGCATCTGAATTACTGTTACAATGAAGGCTCCACAATCAGCTCACGGCATATAGGCAGGGGTAAAATGCTATTTTTTATGAGTGGGGGGCGGACCTCACCTCCTCTAGGGGGGTCCGGGTGGATGCTCCCCCGAGAAGATTTTTTTTTAAATATTGAAGTTGAAAGCATCAATCTGGTGCACTTTGAGAGCAACGTGAAGAGATCTATGGATACCTCTCTCAGCACCCATATGAAACAGAACTGTAAACAGATTTTCTTTTTCTTTTTGGATATTTTACAAATCACTCTCCTTTTAAACTGTATTCTTGTTTTACTGCCATATAGTATTTCATACCTGTTTTTGATGTATTCTCTTATTGTTTGTATAACTATAATGATCATTTGAAGTTGTGCCGCGGAAATAATCTTTTGAATAATTTGTGACAAAACCGTTCTAAACACTCAGAGTCCTTTAGCTCACCTGAGCCCCTCAGTCTGACAGGGGAGGACTCTCCTCCAGCCTGTTGTGGAAACAGCTCCTTCTGTCCATTAGTGCAGCTAGCTAACCAGATGCTAACATCACGGTCCCCGCTAGCACCGGTCCCCTCTCTTTCCCTCTCTCCCTCTCTCCCTCTCTCCCTCCCTCTCTCTATCACACGAAATGCGCTATTGCCACACACACACAGAGCCGAGCTTGAATGACACAAGCACACGTGTATTTCCATGCAACTCTCTGATTGGTCTGGTGACTTGCCTCTGTTACATTCACTGAACACGGGAAATTGCAGTCCTACCGTCCTCTCTTGTGTCAGGATGAGGTTCACGTATAGCACGGTTAATGTATTATATTATTGAGGTGTCTCACTCTCAAATATACGTCAATCAAGTGGCACCTGCTGGATGATAGGTTTACATCTAAAAACGTATTTTTCAAACATTATTATTTTTATTTTATTTTTCTTTCTTTTGTTACTTTTATTTTTAACTGTCCGCGATCTACCCGCACCACACTCGCGATCGACTGGTTGGCGACCACTGCTCTAAAATGTTAAAATATAAGTTTACCAGAGGACAACTCCTGCTTGATTGTATTGCATTTAACACCAGCAGGTCCAAATACTTTGTTTGATGAGCCAATACCTGCACAGTTACTGACATTCCCATAAGTAACGGTGCTGATTATGCTACATTCAGCAAAACTATGGTAAACGTTACATATTTTCGTTAGCATTGTAAGCACAGCCTCGCCGTTGTGCTGGTTCTGTTAAGTACCGTATGTGTACTTATGTTATAGATCTTAATTGATGGAATCTTATCTTCATTCAAGTTCTATGTTTGTTTTATGTGTGTGTGTGCGTACAGTTGCGAGCCCACGCTGTGGACCTGAATGGGAATCAGGTGGAGAACCCCATTGACATCGTCATTAACGTCATCGACCAGAACGACAACAGACCAGAGTTCACACACACCATCTTCAACGGCACCGTACCAGAGGGATCCAAGCCTGGTACACACACACGCACACACACACACACACACACACACACACACACACACACACACACACACACCACACCACACACACACACACACACACACACACAACACACACAACACACACACACACACACACACACACACCCCTGATATATCTGTGTTGACTTGCTGCGTGTTTCCCTGCAGGATCTTTTGTGATGACAGTGACATCTGTGGACAAGGATGATCCAAAAACTGCCAATGGGATGCTGCGATATAAGATCCTCTCCCAGAATCCCCAGAGCCCCTCCACCAACATGTTCACCATTAACAACAAGACCGGTGACATCATCACTGTGGCAGCAGGCCTTGATCGTGAGGTTGTGTGTGTGTGTGTGTGTGTGTGTGTGTGTGTGTGTGTGTGTGTGTGTGTGTGTGTGTGTGTGTGTGTGTGTGTGGTGTGTGTGTGTGTGTGTGTGTGTGTGTGTGTGTGTGTGTGTGTGTGTGTGTGTGTGTGTGTGTGTGTGTGTGTGTGTGTGTGTGTGTGTGTGTGTGTGTGTGTGTGTGTGTGTGTGTGTGTTTTGTGGGTGGAGCAGCTGCTTCTCAGCCTGAGTCTGTGTGTCCCTGCAGTGTAAACCCCAGCTCGAGTTGTTGATACATATTCTGGCATCAGCTGATCCTAAACTTCAATCTAATAAATGTTTACATACTGACACACTTTGAAACATGTCAGATGTGTATACACAGGGTGTCCGTGGGGTCTTAAAAAGTATTAAAAGTTGATAAATCAATTTTGCGAAAATTAAGGCTATTAAAAAGTATTAAACGGCATTTTCCAAGGTATTACATTTTGTAACTTGTTTTCAATAAGTATATAAATTGTCCAAAGAGGTGTATTCTACAGACTGCCTGAATGTAGTCATTGCGTAGGTGTGTAGTGAGATTCTGTGTAGTTTATTGATGGCATCCCGTTGGATTTGACGTCATCAGAACAGGACATCGCACACTCACTGCTTGATAGCGCGCGAAGGTCCGTTTACGCCGGTTGTTAAACAGCATCGTTATGGGGAAATGCAAGTCTGCGTCCAAATGGTTGGAAGATAAGGAGGAAGGACAATCAATACGGTAGATAGTAAATGTTGCGCCAATGTAACCGGTTAAAACTCGAAGTGGCGAGGAGGTCTTCAAATGTATGGAAAGGGTCTTAAAAAGGTCTTAATAGGTCTTACATTTGACTTCAAGATTCCTGCGTATACCCTGATATATTCATCAAACATTGTACCCACAAGGAGTAATTTCCTCGTATTTTTGCTAAGTACACTGAGTCAACTCACCATTGTTTGCTTGAGATGTCAACTACATGCCACGGTCTTATTCTGCAGATAGAGTTTGATAGTTGTCATGGATATCAATTCGTTTTTGTCATGGTAGCTATTTTAGGTCTTTGGTAACACGACAGCAGGTGGACATTAATGGCTTTTGGTTGGCTCCAACAGTTAAGCTCAACATTTCATGCTTTTTAAAGTTAGGATTGTAACCAGACAGAGCTCAGAATGAAAGTAAGATGAAGGCCATGTCATGTAGCCAAACTTAACCTTACTAACAACCAGAGATGGAGTAGGCCTACTCAAGTCCTGGACTCGGACTCGAGTGCCGATTTTCGGGACTCGTGACTCGACTCGGACTCGCGCACTGATTGACGCGACTCGGACTTGGACTCGTGAATTCTCGTGCACAATGATTTGGACTCGGACTCGTGCATTTTCTCCCCCACGATGACTCGGACTCGACTTGTACATTGACGCTCCGACTTTGACTCGGACTTGAGCAAGTTTTCTCTGGAGTCTGATGTCCCCTATCCTGGCATGTGCACCTGTGAGGCGAGTTCACGGACTGGGCCCAGTGTGCTCTGATTGGTCGGGACATTGCGAGGCTCGCTGCTCAGTGAGCTGGCTTACTGGTGTGGTTTCCGGGTCGGCGATACAGCGGGACAGCGCGAAACTCATCCTGAGCACACACAAACACTCAGCCGAAGTAAAAACAATAAGTGTGGCTTGATATTGAGTAAGAAAAAGGTTTTTAAACGCTGTGAGAATGGGTCTGCAGAGCATTTCTCCGCGATCCCAACTTGTCTATTACCAACCAGGGAGCTCTATGCCAGTCAATGGGGACTCCCTGTTAGTTGAAAATGTAAGCTAAAGGTCCTGGTGTGTGAGGAGCTCCGCCGATTGGTCCAGTTTAGTTCCGGGAACCGCATGACGTCAATTAAATAATAGGTTTCTTCAATTGTTAAAGGAGCTGAACGTTAATTGTTAGCAGTATAAAGCAATAATGATGCTTTGGCAGAAAGAGATTCCACTATTGTCAAATAATTAGACATATAACTATAATGTGCGCAATAATACTCAACATTTTTAATATATGTTTAATAATATAATAATAAATAATATTATGATAAAGAAGGTAGAAAGAATCTGAGGTCCAGCTGTTATCTCTGTTTGTTTCCAGAAAGTCACCCAGTACACACTGATCATCCAGGCGACAGACATGGAGGGAAACCCCACCTACGGCCTGTCCAACACCGCCACCACTGTCATCAGGGTCACTGATGTCAACGACAACCCCCCCGAGTTCACCACAGACACAGTAGGTCCACGCACGCCATCAACACTGATATTTCCTGAAGCCCTCCAAGCTTTGATTAGCAGTGGCAGATGGCGGAAAAGTCAAAAGCCAATGAAACGTCCAACGTGTTTAGCCTCCTCAGTAAAGGTGGACCAGTTAGTTCTCTAATAAGACACTTTGGTCACATAACTTAAGGGTCATTCTACTAAGGGTTCAATGTATGTATTTCTGTCTGTCTTCCAGTTCTTTGGGGAAGTTCATGAGAACCGGGTGAATGTGATCGTAGCGAACCTGACGGTGACAGATAAGGACCAGCCTCACACCACAGCATGGGCTGCTGTGTACCGCATCATCGCCGGAGACCCCACCGGGCGCTTCTCCATCCCCACTGACCCCACCACCAACGAAGGCCTGCTCACTGTGGTCAAGGTGGGATTTAGTCTCCACACACACACTAACACACACATACCTGAATGAGCAAATACTGAGGAGTCACTGCTCTCTGTGGACTGAGAGAATTAAACCATCTCCTGTATTATGTTGTTGCTTTGGTTCACGTGCTGTTTGAAAATGCCTCTAAAACTGTGTCTCAATTTGGGAATTTCCTTAGTACAATGCCATGTTGTGCACGGTGTTGTGCACTGTGAACAAATCTCACATGGCTAGTGTGCTGAAAGTGACAATCGCTCCTATTAGCTAGCTAGCCAAATCATTACAGACTTTTGAATGAACCCTATACCTTTCTTTGACACCAGTATAGTGGTATGTTACTTCAAAAGTGAAAAAACCCCTGCATCTATAACTCTTATTATATATTGCTGTCGTAGCTGGTGGCATAGCTTCCGTTACGTAGCCAAGAAGGCGGTTGTTAAGTGTGAGAATTGTCCAGCTTTGCATTTTGCCATATTTCGCCTTTGGATGCACTTATGCACTCAAAACAGCAAGTGTAAGTACAGAAGTACGTGATTTTGAGAAGCATAATAAATATTTCACCCACAAAAATAACTGTTTGTGTATCCGTGATTCAGGAAATACTTTATTTTACTGGAACAGTCGTAATGAATTGAAGGGCCCCCTTCAGCAATAGCAGTACAATGAAAACCTCTGTTCTCAAACCCACACAACAATCGTGGATTATAATATAGGCCCTTTAGGTGTATGAGAGTTTGTTAGAGGCTGTTTTAATAAAGGTTGGCAACCATTTACTTCAATTCATCAAGACTTTCCTTTTTTAAGCATGCAGGAAAACAATGTGTTCTTTAAGAATGAAATGTCACAGGGTTAGCTGATATACACATGACTTTGAAAAGTACCTTAACGCTTTCAGTTGTGTTTGATGTGGTGGTTCCAGTGGTTACTGGTGGTGTTTTATAACTACAGTTGGAAAGACACCCACCACTGGGGGCTGTGTCATGACTGTCAGTGGCTTCTCTGAATCACCAAGAACAACAATGGGCGTTCATGTTGACAGCACTGACAAAGTGTCACATTGTATTAAGAAAGGTTAAAGACAATCATTGAGTGTTTACCATCACACTGACAGAAGGCTGTTGCTCACAGTCAGGGAGATGTGCTGCCTCTCACTGGCCGCAGCATGAGCCTGTTAGCCTCAGCTCCACTTCCATTTTTCAACTGAAAAACACAAGAAAATATTTTATTTATTCGACACACCTGTGATTGCTTCACAATAAAATACATCCTGGGGTCTGCACGTTTTATACTATTAATGGGAAGCAGCAGTGGTAGTTATTGTATTGTTTGCAACAGCAGCATCTTCGTACAGTATGCTGATGGAGGAGAGTGAACAGTAAATATTAATCAGATATCAGTGGGATCATTTCAATATGATAGGGGAGTCACAGATCCCTCCAGTAACAATGAACTCTACTATACGAACAAATAATAACTGAATGGAAAAAACGTTATAGTAAACATTAACATTCAGGTTAAGTTGTCCTTGGAGGAAAAAATACTAAAATCCCCCTGCAGACTTTAAAATGAACCATGGAGTGGAGAGAAGTAATTGTGCGAAAGATGTGAGGATCAGATCATAGACAGTAATTGGTGCTAGTCCATGAATCAATCATTTATAGAAACCAATAAAAGGGACTTTTGAATTTGAAGGGAGTCTACAGGGAGATGTCATCTCTATAGACTTACTGTACAACTAACTAAAGGTGAGCCCAGGCCGAGTGATAATATCAGAAAGACATACAACTCTACAGTTTCCACCAGAGAGAACCACATTTAATTTTGCAGTTGATAGAAAATGGAAAAAATTCAAACTGAGAACAGTGTTGGCTTGTATAGAAATAAATGAATGTCAGACGTTGATTTTATACTGATATACCTGCAAGGCTTGAAAATATTGTTTTAAAATGGCCGTTAATGGAAATTAATTGTACACTCCAAGCTGGTCATTGTCATCACAGCTCATGAGAAATTAAATGGAAAGTTAGTTTTCGATTTAGAAGAAATGTGCATTATTTGGAGTGTAAAAGTGAATTATTGACCTTTTATATTGGTCAGTTTTCACCGCCTCAGGGACCACTAAAATGTATATTCTTCTCATTTTAATGTATTTTTTCATTTTTTTTTACCCACTCATTTATGCTCCTAAAGTGAAAACTCAGAGTGCAACTAGTGACCTTGAGCAATCGAATAATTACAGTAAATAAGTTCATAGATAGAAGCACATTTGTGTGATTTGAACAATGAAAATCTAAAACACTTGCAAGTATAACTGCAAGTACATAAGCATATGAATTCACACATTCATGCATTAAAACCAACGCACACCAATACTTGACCTCCGTAGGAACTCTTAGCCTCCTAGGGCAAAAACTATGAGAATAAAACAATAGAGCAGTTATTGTGATTTGTGCTTCAACTTTCATGTCACTATCATCCAATCCTTCCTTTCTTCTGTCCAGCCAATCGACTTCGAGCTGACCCGCTCCTTCATGCTGACGGTGGAAGCAGAGAACGAGGTCCCGCTGGCCCGTGGCATGCACCTGCCTCGTCAGTCCACGGCAACCGTCTCCGTACGAATCCTGGACATCAACGAGAGTCCAGAGTTCAGCCCCAACCCGAAGTCCATCAAACTAGAGGAGGGTCTGCCTGCGGGGTCCCTGCTTACCACTTTCACAGCTCAAGACCCCGACCGCTTCCTGAGACAAACTATCCGGTAGGTTCACAGATGGAGGCTCTGACTTTAATGGCTTTCATTTGAGTTAGATAGTAAGTTATACAGGGTTCCAGCTGTGGGTCAAAATGTAATTATATTTAAGTAATGAGTCAAATTAAAAGGTGTAATTTAATTACATGTTTAATGCATTCATTTAATTTAACTATAGAAAGGTTCAGCAGGTCTAAGTAGAGTCCTGAATGGATCTTTCACTACCTTTTGATAAGAGGAGCCTTTGAATATCTGTAGCCTCTTTATATTTGAAATTAGCCTTGCACTTATTAAAATCATTTCTGAAGTCCCTGTCAATGACTGTTATCGACATAGAATGCTTGAAAGGAAATTTTAAATGTTTTATTATGTGTATAGTGCCACCTCTGACTCAGTCACCATATTGTTTTCTATTCACACCAGTGCACATATTCATGTAGCTGGAACACTGTGATTAGATAAAGGTCAGAATTAGCATAAAGACTTTTCTGAGGCTGCAAGACTTGTCATAGCCCATTCTTGACTTTTATTAGGAAATCATTTGTGCTGGCCGAATCTCAAATCTTCATTACATTTTTATATTTGTTTAAGTTGGATGTCAAAACCTGTGGAACTTCTTTTGAAATGTCGAAAGTGTGAGAAAGTTCCAAATCTGAAAATACATTTTTTTTTTTATAAAGAATCAAAGTTCTTGAGCTCAGTGTTAAATGAAAGCAGTTATTGTATCTACCTGCTGAGACGTGTTATGGAAATCTAGGGCCCAACACAGCTGGAGAGTACAAGTCAAATGATCATAACAAATAAATGGTGAATCGAGAAAAGCTGTCTTTTGGTTATTTATTTGAAGCTTCAAATACACGATATAATGATTGAATAATGTCACAAGTCGCACAGAGTATAAGATAGTCTGCGCGAGAGTGCGCAGAACAATGGTAAAGCAAAGGTTATATAGAACCCCAGTGGGAACGTGAGAAATCTGGGTTCACACAGTCACATATTGTTATTAGACACCTGGCCTTCAAAGGGAGATAGCATAACGGTTCTCAGAGCAGGGAAGTTCGTGATGTGTCTGACTGTGTATGAGTCTCCCAGTCTGCTGAAACAGCTGTGGCCTTGCAGAGACTGGGAAACTCATAAGAGAATATAATAGAATAATAATGGTAAAAGCACAACAAGAGGAAATAAGAAGCATTTGGTTTAAACATATGAAAGACATAATAAGGATAATAATAAGGATGATAATAATAAAAATTCCCACTACATTCCCCCCTTTTGATCATACTTGATCAATAGAAAAAAACAAATGATAGGATAGACTGATATAACACATCAATGAATACACTCCATCGCTGGTTTAAGTAAACACATCACACATATATCATAGAAAACTGGCTGTTTTTGTGGAGGACAGACTCCAATATAATGTAAGCATAAGAGAATAAGAGAAGAGGGTACGCATGATTATATTGTAGTGTCGGAACCAGACTCTTCTGATTCTAGCTGGTCTATCTCACTGTGGCGCAAAGGATTGTCTTGTAATGGAATAGTAGTATACTGAACGAAAGCTGAGGACACCATGCTGGAAACGCATTTCTTCAGTATTGGGATAATCAAACAGGTACAACTGATTAATAGGCCAAAAATGATCGCCAGGGGTGTAACTATACTAGCCAGCCATGCTTTCCACCCGCCTGATGTAAGCCAGGCCCACCAGTCCCAGCCCCCTGCGTTGGATATGTCATCAGCTTTCATGTCAGCTAACAGGTTGTTAAGATGCAGCACGGTGTCAGTGGTGTTCTTGGTGGCGTCGGGAATGTAAGTGCAACAGGAGTCACCGATCACATGACACAGGCCACCCTTTGAGGCGAACAAAAGGTCAAGAGCGAATTGGTGCTGCATGAGCATGTTCCTAGAGGCTATTATGAATGGGGTCAAAGCCTGGAAGCCTTGCGTCCTCTCCTAAGTGAGGTTCTCTAGCCGGACGTGTAAGGTATCTATTTTATGGGCATTGTTTACTGTACCCCACCATGGGAACAGGCCACCCATGAATTTAGCCCCAGCGGACGTCATCTCTATTTTTACCTTGTGGTGGTCGGGGTGTTGGAACTCTGGGTAATGATGTGTCGTGTGCATTAAGGACGTGAGTACAGTGACTGCTGGATTCAAATCCACTAAAGTGCATGTCCCTATCCAAAGGGGAGCCAGAACTTGATAGAGCTTGTTGCCGCACAACCAAACGTAATCTTCTGGCGCGCTAAACCCAGCATCACTGGGCCAGGCCAGTTGGAGGGAAATATGTTTAACATCAGGGAATGCTACGTTAGAAAGGATTCTCTCAGGGGCACCAGATATGTGACAATACGAAATTTTGTAAGCACCGTCACCGCACGTGTTCCGTAGGATACGGGTACAACCAGTAGTAGTGCCTAGGGAAAGATAAGGTGTTGTAAGAGACGTTTTGTGGTAAACTCTCTGGATGCAGAGGTTGTGTTTCATCCCTCTCAAATGACTAGGGTGCACATGGCTGACGGGTTGGTACTTTGCGTATGTGGTGTCAAGCGTGGATGCACGCAAAGAGGAGTCAGACCGATTGCTGCATGGTGGGGGAAGCTGCCTAGCATAACGCCACTCGGTTACGCTGTCTTCACCCTTGATGGGCCTTGTCAGAGCCATAAACGCGCAGAGGTGTTCAACCTGGGTCAGAGAGCGCGGACGAACTGGCACGGACATTGATGAGTCCTGGGGGAAAAGAGTGCATGCATAACATGACCCATGTTGTCCTGCGCCCTGCAAGAATGATCTCAGAGTGTGCCACCAGACGTTACCGGTGATCCCATTACTGGTCTGACCCACATCAATGTTGCTATGGTCGCCTATGTATAGATTAAATGTAGATGTACCTATGGATGTCAACAGTGGCGTCAAAGGTTGCTTACGCTTTTCCGGGTCTGAGTTTTGGGCGCGATGTCTATGTAAAATGTGCCACACGGGTCGGCGCCGGATACATACATACAGACAACAAAATAAAATAAATGTGGTTCGCCCTGCTTTCCCCATGTACCTCTTAGATACCTCGATGTTGGCTGACATGCTGTATGCTGAAATGGATACATAACATATAGGACTAGTCCTAACACAACTATCATGGCAAGTATGCAGAGGAACCATTCTATGATTGTCCAGGCTCTCCAGTAGCATTCACATTGCTCACGGTTGCGTTGTCGTCTCTCCAGGCGAGCCCTCATCACGAGGGGGAAATGTTCCATGGTGTGTGTGAGTGTATTCTCTCGGTCGATTTCGTGACACGGACCGTCAGACTTCGCACACTGATAACACAAACGAGGAACCAGAGAGCATATGGAACCGCTCAGCTGGCACTCGCTCGTGACACCTTGTGTGTAGTGTGTTTTGGTGTATGTAGTGCAAGTGTGGTGCTGGTGGTGACTAGGACACGTCACTTGTTGTCATCTGTTGGTGACTTGGACATGTCACTTGTTGTCATCTGTTGGTTACTTGGACATGTCACTTGTTGTCATCTGTTGGTGACTTGGACATGTCACTTGTTGTCATCTGTTGGTGACTTGGATACATCACTTGTTGTCATCTGTTGGTGACTTGGACATGTCACTTGTTGTCATCTGTTGGTGACTTGGACATGTCACTTGTTGTCATCTGTTGGTGACTTGGACATGTCACTTGTTGTCATCTGTTTCTATCGTTTCTCCTTTCCTGTGACCACGACCTTGCAGTGGCTGGCGTGGACCCATGTAGCTCTCTCGGCGACCTTGACCGCTGTCTGGGTGACGAGAAGCACCTGGTAGGGACCTTGCCAACGATTGGATTTCCAGCTCTTTCTCCGGAAATCCTTGACCAGCACGAAGTCGCCCGGTTGAAGGCGGTGAAGCGGACCAGTGGCAGTCGCTAAAGTGGATGATAGGTTAACACAATATGACAACATAGCATCCTCACACACAGTTGTGGAGGGAGGAGGACATCCTGGCGCCTTGAGTCCAATCTGGATTAGCATAGGATTTCAAATGGGCTGAGTTGACTCCGTGTTCTTTTCCGCATCCTCATGTACATCAGCACAATGGGCAGAGCTTGTGTCCATGACAGACCTGTGTCTGTAATTTTGCATAATGCAGATTAGCATTCTTCACAGTGCTTTTGAGCTGTTACTGTGAACCCCCTTGTGAACCACTCCTGATTTATAGACTCTAACATCCCCCCTTTTGACACATGATCCCACCCATGTGTCAACTTAGCGAAATGAGGGAAAAAAAATGTCTGGGAAGACATGGATTGGAATTTGGGCCAACCCAAAAAACAGCCCCAGCAGCCTTCCATTGAGCTTTCTCAACTGGCGTAGCTAGCTGCTGCATGGAAGTTAGTGATGACATTTTGTCAGTAAAGGAGGAGACAGGGATTTTAACAAATGAGTGTGTGTGAGGTGCGAGAGGAATCAGGGCAGCTGCCTTTGCGGCTGAGTCAGCAGACGCATTTCCTAGGGAAACTGGGTCTGTACTGCTTGCGTGTGCGGCACATTTACAGACTGCAACCTCAGATGGGAGCAGAATGGCGTCTAGTAAGCCTGCAACCAGTGCATGGTTAAGTACTGGTTTGCCATCAGATTTCAGGAATTGTCTACACTTCCAAATAGCCCCAAAATCGTGTACTACCCCGAAAGCATGAGTCAGTGTAAATAGTCACGGTTTTGCCTTCTGCAAACGTGCAGGCTTCAGTTAGTGCGATGAGCTCTGCTGCCTGTGCTGAGAGGTGACATGGAAGCGGTCCAGAACGGAGTACAGCAGAATCTGAAACAACAGAAAAAAACAAAAACAAAAAAAACACAATAGAAAAAAACAAACAAATAAATTAGTGCCCCCTTGGTCGCGAGAGGCAGACCCATCAACATACAAAATGAGGTCAGCGTTGGTCAGAGGAACGTCTTTTAAGTCCAAACAATAAAAACCTGTCTGTCTTTAAGTCCGGTCTAGGTGTGCACACAATGGAAATTACGTCAACCGTCTTCAGGCAATATGCAAACTAAATGAAGTCTCTCCTTTTGAAACATCATGTGTTGAAATAAACACCTGCAGTTCAAAAAAAAACAAAATGAATAATATTTTTGTTGTGGAATCAATTAATTTCTTTCTTTAAAGGCAAAAACATGAAAAAGCTAAGAGAAAAACCCTATTGATACAATATTATTTGGAGCAACTTAATTTATAAATAGTTGTCAACTTAAAAACATGTGTTCATGTTCAACATGTGGTAATTAAGTACATACAATTTAAGATTAGATTTAAATCATACGGTAAAACAAGTTGGAACTTTGGAGTAATCAACTTAAAAACGTGTGTTTATGCTACCAATTATTAAGTGAGTGGTAATTGAAAACATCTCTGATTGCAGAGGAAAAGCCTTCTCCCCTAACCCAAATAACTTTGTTGCTTTAACAACATTTCAATAGAAGTTGTCTTAACTCAATAACCATCGATGCAACCTATTGCCTTGATTTTCTTTGTTTAGCCAAGGCATTTGTTGTTAGAGTGTACGTAGACTGGGCCTCCCATATAACCTGGCTGAGCCGATATAAAAACCAATCAGCAAATAACTTTTCAATACATTATTGATTACTATTTTTTAGGTCCTTTTAGGTTGGAAGTGAACATAAGTCATAGGTACATGGTGTACTTTTCCTTCACTTCATGTATTAATACCTTTAGTTACTTCACAGATGTGGATGAATGATGTGAAATATAATCAAGTGTTAAATCAGACTTTAGTTCCACCTGGAGTAAATCCACAAGCTACCCTGCAGTCTACAAAGTACTTCAGACTAGCTGCACCTTCACCAGCTTTGAGAACACTTTCATGATCAATCATTATAAAACATATCACATATATTATTCTGAAATGGACCAATCTGCACAACGACTACTTTTACTGTCTTTACTTTCACTATATTCTGATAATACTTTTCTACTTTTACTTGAAGAACATTTTGAATGCAGGACTGTTACTGTAACACTCTGGTATTTCTACTTTTACTCAAGTACAAGATCTGAGTACTTATTCCTTTACTCAAATACAATATCTGAGTACTTCTAATTTCACTACAATATCTGAGTACTTATTCCACTTCTGGTAGTGTATTAGTCTGAATTATAGCTACAAAATCACACAGAGCTGCATAAAAATAGAATAATATGTACACGTGTGTACAATGATTTGTAGGTAATTTTGACTACTCAAGACACCTCACTTATACATCTTCAAAGTATTGGCTTTCAGAATATTAAACTTGTTTCGGCAAATTCAGATGATAAATACAACTTTGAAGCTTGTAACGGCATAATTACAAGCAGAGAACGGACTGAGGTAACATCACAGCAAGCATAACGACAGCCGTGTGTTATGAACACATACGCAAGAATGACATCATCTGTTGCTTAGTGACTTTTTTAACATTTAGCCTTAACACAAACGTGTGAATGTGTAAGGTTTACCATTATATTCAAATGTGAACAAAAATGTACTGTCTTTGTGTACCGGAACACTGGAAAAAAACATTTGAGACATCTATGGCAGTAAATATGTTGCAGAGGCTGGAACTTTTGGAGTAATCAGATAAGAATTCCGGACGAGCGTGCATGCACAGCTGCATTTACATCGTAAATCCTGGACAAATCTCCACTCGTCAGGAGGTTTGTCTCTGATCTTTTTGACAGGAAACACTGGAATCGTTACACGGAATAATGACCCCTTGTTTAAGCAGAGAGGTAAACACTGGCCATCAACAGCTTCACGTTTCAATGGGTACGGTACGTGAACGTGGACATTAACCCTACGTCATATCTGTGAGCTGCCCAGAGTGAGTATGGCACATCTGAAAGCGCGGCAGGAAGCTCACTGAAACAGCTGTGGCCTTGCAGAGACTGGGAAACTCATAAGAGAATATAATAGAATAATACATCCACTTTACTAATGATCATATCAAGAGCATAGTGTTGACATCTGAGAAAAAAGAACATCATGATTGGTAGTGATTTTAGACCATAATGAGCCCCTCTAGGGTTTCAATATCTACGCCTTCATGAGCTAGTTTGAACGCATCGTACTCTCAATACGATGTCGTGTAGCCATTGTGTGGCCTTCGTGTGTCCTGCGGGTATAAACTACTATAAAAATGTACATCTTCGTGTTGGCCTTCTGTAGGCCTCATACTTGCTTCGGCTGTTGCTTGGCTGTTGACCAAGTTCGGGGCCATCTTCGTGCGAAATTCACAATTCCATATTCGTGTGTCCATCTGGTGTCAATTTCGGGACAGTGTGACGCCAGCCTTATTGCTTGACTTGCTTTTGACTTCAGATAAATGTTCAATAGTGGACTGAAAAACCTTGTCTATTTGACCCTAAAACGACTTGTTTGTCTTAAAGAATGTTTTAGAAAGTTGTCCAGTGATATTTTCACTTAAATATGAACTGTGATAGGCTTCAACTCCCCTCAACCCTGCAAAGGATAAAGGGGTATCGACAAATGTTGGTTGGTTGGTGGGTAGGTTGGTTGGTTGGTTGGTTGGTTGGTTGGTTGGTTGGTTGGTTGGTTGGTTGGTTGGTTGGTAGATTGGTCGGTCGGTCGGTCGGTCGGTCGGTCGATTGATTTGTGGATTATTCCTGAATTTGGTTGGTTGGTTGTGGGTTGATTAGTGGATAGATTGGTTAATTGGTTAGTTAAGGGGTTGATTGGTAGGTATATTTTTTTGTTTAGTTTGCTTGGTGGGTTGGTTCGTTTGTTGGTTAGCTGGTTGGCAAGGTATATGGGTTGATTGGTGGGTAGTTTGGTTAATTTGTTCATTGGTTGGAGGATTATTTGGTGGTGTGTCTGGTTCGCCAGGCAATGTTTGAGACTGGTAGCAAGATGTTGGGAAAGGTGTCAACCCTGTCTTAGAAGCAAATGCTCTAAGCAGTCTGTCAGTGCTTCGACAACATTTAATGGTCATCGCTATGTCGGCCTTGGTTGCACAAACGCTTATATTTAGTGAAGCTGAATGATTCAGTTCCTGTTGATAGTAGAGGAGGGTAATATAAGCAAAGGCAATATGAGAATAACTAGCAAGGTGAAGGCAACATGAGTTAGTGTTTGCTATTGGCAGCTCAGATTCTTAAAGATCTATGCCAATCATTTAATCCTATTATGAACCTTAACAATTATTTCAGTGTTTGAAAGTTTCCCTCTCATAATGAGCAGGAGTTTTAGGTTTTCTTTGTTGAGATACTCCTTCAGTGACCATATTAAACTACGCAGTTTAATTTGCAGCAAGGTAAAGTTTTGCTTCCTCATTTAGCGATGGCAGCATGCTGTTCTCATTCAGCCAAATGTATGTCTTTCCCTGCCACTGCGGCACTTAGCCACCGACAACCAGACTGAGCGCAGAGCCTGCATTACGGCAGCTTTTTTGTCCCCTGCCTTCTTTTATTTTACAGCCCACTATTTGTTTCTAAATGTGGAGCTCAAGTCTTTGTCTCCTAGCAACAGCCAATGGTGGACGCACACTTTGATTAGAAAAAATTGCACACACTATAAAGCGAGTGTATTGTGCACTGTAGTGCGCTGTTGTTGGGGCTGCTCCTACATTTATTCACAACTGCGCCTTTCTTTTCTTTATCTCATCTATTAAAAATAAAACAAATGTACAATCTTTCCTATTCATGAGAGTTTATTGTGGCGTATTGAAAGATGTGCTCGCCTTTGTGCTATTTTACTGTGTACGAGTACATTCTGCTAGACAAATACATTTCATCAGCAAGTCAAGGGGATTTGCAAAGCTTTATGCTGCTTATGGGTTGTTAACAAGTCTCAAACACACATATTTTAACCAACAAACATATTAGAATGTAAGTTAAAGGTAGAAACATTTCCAGTGAGAATAAACAGATGAATTGTGTTTGCCTGGTGAGAGTTCTGCAGCCTCCATATATCAGCTTCCCAGTAGCTGCTTGGCCCGGGGCCAGGGACGCAGATAAAGAAGCCTCTCTGTGCTGCCTTCTCATGCCGTCTCTCTCCCTCTGCATCCAGGTACTCCAAGATGTACGACCCTGCCAACTGGCTGGAGATCGACCCCGTTAACGGTCGGATTTCCACCATCGCCATCCTCGACCGAGAGTCTCCTTACGTCAAAAACAACCTGTACAACGTTACCTTCATGGCCTCTGATAACGGTGAGACAACATTGTCGTGCAGTAACCCCCCCCCCCACACACACACACACACACACACACACACACACACACACACACACACACACACACACACACACACACACACACACACACACACACACACACACACACACACACACACACACACACACACACACACACCACACACACACACACACTAGCCTCTGCAGATGAGAGCAGTGTGACTTGGAAACTGTAGCTTGTAGCTATAAGTGCGTCATCAGTACAAACACAGTGCCTTGGTGATTCATCACTTTTTTTTCAGTCCAACGTTGCAATGATTATGGAAAGAAGACACTCAAGAGAAAACGATTATTGTGCATTTGCAATGAAGCTCTTGTGTTGTGCCCCCCTTTTCCTTCACAGCAGTGCACTCCCCCCCCCCTTCCCAGTGTTTCATATTGTTTCATTTGTCCTGTCACAGTTTTATAAATTACAGAAAATAAATAATAAATGCTACTTTCCGATCACACCATTAACCAGCAATGCAGCTACAAGTGAAAAGGTACAATGCTAGTTATTTAGAAATATAATAAATAATTGAACTCATCACTATTTTATTATTTATTATTATTATACAATTATATAATAGATATATTCATTTCCAAGCATTTGGCTCCTTCCAAGAGAAAATAAAATAGTTATTTACATTTGTAGTATTTAGTCGCTTTATCTGCCTAAAAGGTTCACTGCTTTGAACATGACTTTGAAAAAAGCTACCCTTACTAAGATTGACCATTATGATTTTTGAAATTGTTTAAATTAAGTATTGCAGAGTTACATCGTGATGTCACAACACTGTAGTTGGACAACAATACCGGGACGGGTGGCGCAGTGGTCTGTGCATCCGATCATCAGATCAAGGGGGGGTGCTGGGGAACTCCAGTTCGAAACCCGCTCCCGCCGCCACTGCGTCAGGCCGTTGTGTCCTTGGGCAAGACACTTCACCCGGATTTGCTCCTGTGGGTGTTGTCCACAGTACAGTATAATACCAATGTATACTTGTAAAAGCGCCTCGATGACCTCGAGGCGTGAAGATGGACGGTGTGATCATCAGATCAAGGGGTGAAACCCGCCGCCTCTGCGTCTGTAAAGCCGGTGGGTCCTTGGGCAAGACCCTTCACCTGAACTTGCTCCTGTGGGTATTGTCCACAGTTTCTGACCATTGCATGTATGATGTGCAATGTGTGTATATGTAAAGTGCTTTGAGTCATTGATAATGCGCTATAATAAATGTAAGGAATTATTATTATTATTAACAATGCTGTGTCACACAACCCAGTTAAATACAACATTTTAGGCTTAGTTTATTTTCCAACTTATCAAGCCTGAAGTAAAGCTCTTATTTCACATAATAGAAAGAGGAAGAGTTATTCTCTAGACAACAGATTGTGCTGTCTACCTTTAATTACATTTAAATTCTTTATTCCCGCAATCAAATGTCTCGATCGGGGAGGATTACGCAGACACAGTACACCCATTGATTTCTAATTGAGCTTTTTTCCTGGCTATTGAGTAAATCATTCCCAAAGTCTTGCTCTTGTCTTGGTCACACTTGTGCTTTATAGCCATGGTAAAGAGGATTCTCTGTTTAGAGTGGGAAATTGTTCAAGAGGAATGTCATTCAGCGGCTCTCTCCATCCGCTCTGCACCCTCTACATATAGTGACCCCGCTGTGCCTAAGTGACTGTCTTTGCACATTTCTGTCCAGCACACACATACTTGCTGATAAAAAACACACTGAGGACAAACACACGCAGGCTTTTGCTAAAGGTTACAAGTCTGCAGTTTCT
Organism: Pseudochaenichthys georgianus; assembly: GCF_902827115.2. NCBI lineage: Eukaryota > Metazoa > Chordata > Actinopteri > Perciformes > Channichthyidae > Pseudochaenichthys > Pseudochaenichthys georgianus. The sequence goes on from NC_047506.1 coordinate 36,540,125, forward strand.
CAGCCGTGACCATATGGGCACCGGTCACTAACTATTACTGAGCATGCTTCACTTTATTCTGTGACCATGAACAATACAGAGAATTAGCATTCACTTCCAAGTGATGTAGTATCCACGTCACTGTAACAATATGCAAGCTGAACGAATGTGCACACTCTTTAGTCAGCTCCATGCATTCATTTTCAGTAACTACTCTCTTGATTATTCTGCATATGGTGCATCCAACAATCTACTGAGAATGATTGTGCTGTATAATTCTGACATAAGGCGTACTGAAATTAAACATTCCCTTAAAGGATAGATTTGGTGATAATCAGTTTTTAACTGTCAACAAAGATTCAAACCAAAGCAGTGTGTGTGTGTGTGTGTGTGTGTGTGTGTGTGTGTGTGTGTGTGTGTGTGTGTGTGTGTGTGTGTGTGTGTGTGTGTGTGTGTGTGTGTGTGTGTGTGTGTGTGTGTGTGTGTGTGTGTGTGTGTGTGTGTGTGTGTGTGTGTGTGTGTGTGTGTGTGTGTGTGTGTGTGTGTTCTCTGACTTCCCTACAGATGCTGTGATTTAGTATATCATTTAATTATACATTTTAATTGTTCAAAATGGGAAACATTTGAATTTTGAATGTCTTTACAGACCTCCAGAAAAGCATCACCTGAAAAGGCAGATGTGGTTACATTTAGAACAGGGGTCGGCAACCAGTGGTGGCACGCGGGACCATAACCAGTAGCACGCTAGGAATAAGTGTGCAAAATATTTAAATTGTATTTTCGGATCCTGAACGAGACCGCCGGCAGAGCGCGTCTCCTCCTGCAGAAGGAAGCCATGTAAGCAACGCAGCGCAGAAGGATAACTTCTAGGCCCCGCTCTCTTTAACTCCAGTCGACTTTTTGCTGCTTTCCTCCGTGGTGAAATGACCAGGGGTGTAGCGGGTGTAACTTCACACATTGCAGTACCCATAAGGAGCTTTACATGCCGCAGTTTTTTAGTCTTTAGTTGAAAGCCCAGTGGCGATCTGCTCATCTGTCATCGAATATAATATGCTACACAGGGGCAGACTGGCCAACTGCGTGTTCTGGAGAATCACAGTACGTCCGGCCGTCAACGAACCGGGCCGTTGACGACCGGCACCACCCTTTATTTATTTAACTGTTTAAACTGCATCATGTAAGTTGCGCTGACAGACGACATAGGTCCACAGCTTCCCCGCAGCGAGGCTCCCCCCCCCGTTGACAGTTCACGAACGTCGGCATACTAACCCCTAGATTCCACCGGGCCCGCCTGCGCCGCGTTACGGCCGCGTTACGGCCGCGTTACGGCCGCGTTACGGCCGCGTTACGGCCGCGTTAGCCCCAGTTTCCACTGGGTCCGTCTGCGCCGTGCTGCGCCGCGTCACGGCTGCGCCGCGGTTTTGGTCCGACCTCCTCTAGCGCCATAACCCACCGGACTTGTCCCAGAAGCGTTTTAGAAGCGTAGCGTCGTGCGTGCAGGCTCGCAGTTTTGTTATTGATTCGGGCATCCTGGACATTTGTATTTCTACAAGAAAGTAAGTAGGCTAGGTAGTTAAATGTTTTATTTTTGTGTCTGTTTAAATTGTGTTTATTGTTGTTATAAATTTCCTATTTTGTTGTGTTGTAGTCTACAGACACAGTTAATAATAATTGTACTAGTCCACTTCCATGATGAAAACCTCGTCGTCCATTGTGCATATCGTAGTGGAGGTGTTGTGATGAAGGAGGGGGGCCGAGCCGCTGCGCCGGGACGCGTCTGAGCCGTAACGCGGTGCGTGTGGTGGAATAGCACCCATTGACTAGAGTGGCCGCAATCTATACGACCGTCACGGCGCAGCCGTAACACGGCGCAGCCGTAACGCGGCGCGGCTACTTGAAAGACTACGGAGGGATAGGGTCTGCAAATGTGTTTATTTTGGGGATGGGCTGGATGCTCTGACCGGTCCACTTCCTGCCCGCCGCCTCTGCAACGCCTCGCGTCGAAAAATAGACTTCAATCCTATTTCGAGCGGAGCCCAGCGGCGATACGCTTCTGGGACACTCCCGGCCCGTCCACACAGCGGCGTGCGTTGGCGGTGGGCGTATCTGAAGCTTGGGGAGTTTATGCGAGCAACGAGACCAACAACCAATCACATGACTCTCCCGTGCAAATCAAATCAAGTTTTATTCATATAGCACATTTATAAAGATTTTTGGTCGAGCCAAAGTGCTGCACATATAATAAAAATAGCCTACAGTAGAGACACTTAACAGCTAATAAACAGCACAGTTTGTTCAGAATATCATATATAATATAATATAAACTCCCCAAACAGGCGAAAACCTACCAGTTCCACCCATTGTCTCCCTCCATGCCTGGCTCCTCCGGTTTGTATCCCGGTAGGTGAACAGAGACTGATCATATAATAATAATATAATAATATAATTAATTTCTCCGGAAATGACCTGCGTAGTCTCTCCCAGCATACACGCGGTTTGATTGGCTAGCACTTGTACTGGTAGATTTGCATAAATGGGATTTGATTGGCTGACGCTTCTGCTTTGACGCCAAAAGTTGAACATTGCTCAACTTTTGCAGCGAGCAACGCCAGCAACGGTAGCAACGCCAGCAACGCTAGCAACGCTCCGCGTCGCTTCCCACAATGCAATTCGGCGAAAAGTGACGTCACCCCATTGAAAGTGAATGGTGAAGCGTCAACGCACGCCACTGTGTGAACGGGCCGTTCAGAACCGTAACGCGGCGCGTCTGGTGGAATAGCACCCATTGACTAGAGTGACCGCGATCCCTGCGGATCGGACTGACCCGGTGGAATCAGAGTAGATTGTCTTTATATTGTTCATGTATCTTTCTTAATAACATTATTTTTTTTTTTTTAGATTGATAGATGTTTTGCTTTTTAAAAAAAGATATGTGTACAACTTAATTCCTCTTATTGTACTAATGTATGCACAATATACATCAAAGCAAATTCCCTGTAAATGCAAAAACAGGATTCTGGTCTTTTACATTACATTACATCAGATACATGTCTAAGTTTAGGGTTAGGTATCGTGCCCAACATTTTGAATGCATTGGGTGGAATTGAACTAATGATCCTCTGAATGGTAGTTCAGTGCATTAATCCCCTGAGCCAGTGTCATCCAGATCTTGGTGTGAAGTGGAATTTATTCATAGATTGAATTCACTTGGGCTGACTAGCATCACTGATGGCTTCTGCACAGACCACATATTGTGATTAGCTTATACCTGGTTTAAAAAAGATTGTGTATTTGTCAGTGTTTATTCTTGAACCTGTTAATTCTGTATTTCCAGGTATCCCGCCTGCCAGTGGCACAGGCACCCTTCAGATGTACCTGATCGACATAAATGACAACTCCCCCCACGTGTTCCCCCCTGAGGTGGACATGTGTGAGAAGCCTCATCCCAACGCCATCAACATCACAGCCAGTGACCCCGACCTGGCCCCTAATGGCGGACCCTTCGCCTTCGAGCTTGCCAGTCGTCCATCAGATGTACGCCGCAACTGGACGCTGCACCGCATCAACGGTCAGTATGAGACAGTGTGTCCGTTTCTTTAAGAAAAGTCTGGGAACAATAGATTTCATGGACTTGTATTCAAGACCAATAAAAGATCCATTGACTTATTTTATTTCAAAGATAAGTTATAAGGTACATCTGAGGCTGGTGGACATGCTGGGCAAAAGTAGCATTTGGTTGAAGTAGCTATTTAGGAAATAGAAATGTCACTTCAGTAGTTTTGGATGTTACCCCTTAGTTACCTGGTGTAGAGTTTGGTTGAGAATTATCTTTCTATATCTGTTTGTATGTTAGTGAGTATCTCAAGACTCATCTATCCGTGAGTAGATATCATTGAATTATGTTTGGAATGTAAGGTAACCCCAATTTCTCCAGTTACGACCAAGGCAGCTCCAAGTAAAATGTATTGGAAGGGGATGAGGATACAAATGATGAAATATGTAAGTTAGCCAGGAAAAAACCTTGGTAACCGTCTGTCCACCCTTCCATCATGTAGGCGAGTACGCCCAGCTCCGACTGAGGATCGGCACTCTGGCCAGCGGGATCTACGAGGTTCCCATCATGATCACAGACTCTGGGAACCTGCCCATGTCCAACACGTCCTACCTGAGGGTCAAGGTCTGCCAGTGCGATCTCCATGGAGACTGTGTGGACATGGAGCGAATCATCGCTGCTGGTCTTGGCACCGGTGCCATCATCGCCATCCTCATCTGTATCATCATACTGTTAGGTGAGTCTCCAACATGCACAACATATGAATAAAACATGTTTATAATTATAAAGCTGACATCTTCGGTGACTATATTAACATTATAAAACATACTGGGTGTAGCAGGTTCCATGCTGCCCACAACATCAGTGGATCAGTCTGTAGGGAATTGGCTTGGGAACCAAAGGGCCACAGTTTTTGACCAAAATATGGATTTTTAGATGGAGAGGTGCCAGTACGCCAACTGGGCAATGCTGATGTGCCCTTGAGCAAGAAACCAAACCCCCAAATGCTCCCCACCCCCTAAACCTAACCCAAGGAGCCAAACGCCCAACTGCTCCATGGCGCCGCATCATTGTAAAGTGGGAACCCACTGGGCTAGAGCCTGGTTTTAAATGTAAAAAGAGGTGTACAAGAATTCAAATTACCACTGTAGCCACAAAATTGAGCACAAAGTTGATTCAGAGTCAACAATTATGATGGCCCTACACACACTCTCTGATGAAGTGAACTCAGTCTGTAGTTAGACTCAACCCAATTATGATCCTTTAAAGTGGAGGGTGTAAATAAAGACAGGGCAGACTCCCGTCTCCCGTCAGTGAAAGGGACGACCCCGTTCATTCCTATGACATTTGTTCAGTGGCAAATGAAGTCAAGATGGCTCTTCCCAATGTGAGTCAATGGGAAAATGTATTGTTGGGCCTAATGAAGTCACGGACTGATAGATACATTTTAGTACCACCTTTTGGCCACTACACAAATGTTGCTTCAACTTCTGGCGTACTTCCTGAGGGCTTGGTTGATGCAGACTTGCAGTTGGAGGGTTCAGTTACCCACTTCCAGTCCCCACCAGTTGGCTATGAACAGCACTTAATGTGTTTGCTGCTCCATGTGAACGAGCAATCGCACTGGAAGTGCGAAAGGGGAGGGTGTGAACTCAGTGAGAACCCTAACACAGCCTGCAGGCTCCTTACGGTGAAATCTTGCCCCAGAATACCTTAATGTAGCCGCAGGAAAGAAGAGGAATACTTTTACTCAAGCCATTGTTGGCAGTTGGTATTAAAGGCGAATAAATCAGCACATTTGTTCCATTCCATCTAGCATCAGTCACTGAGTGTTTGGTTAAGCATAGGTTTGCCATGGCAGAGGTCCCAGCTCTACTCCCAAGTGTGAATGTCTGGCCGGTTGCAGTTTTTCATGAAGTGTGTGCCTGTTAACAAGTCGCACTTGATGTGTTTGGACACTGTGCAGAGCCTTTTAAAGTTGCTTCCTCACTGTAATGCTTCAAGGTGACAACGGAGTGGACAAACAGAGGAACTCGGCTCCTTCTGAGTGTTCATTTGGAGAAAGTAATCATGCACTAGGGTTTACTGTATCAGACATTTAATTCGAAGTGCATCAGCAAGGACTGTTTAACAAAGGAAATCAAATCAAATGTGGTATTCATAGCCCAATGTCACTATTACAAATGTACTGCAGTGGGCTTCACAATCTGTACAGCAGACAGCACCCTGTGTCCTTAGAGATTTGATGAGTGGTTAAGTACAAAAGAAGTACAGCCTCAGCCGGATGCATGCAAGGATTGCATCACATACTTAAAACAAGGAAAAGCTCTCAGAATGGAGCTCTGACTCATACAGGGTTGTTTTATAGATCAAATCAAAGATGTTTGATAAGTCTATTGCAATTAAAGCACTTTTAGTTACTGAACTTTTTTTAAAAACGGACCCAGTGCCAGAGCTCGGCAACACTCAGGAATGAAAATGTAGAATAGTGATGAAGTCCAACTGTGCTAAAGAGGTCAAGTGTAGATTAAATGGAATTTCTGAATGCAGTTGAATTGTCAGTTAAAAAGTGAGTGCCTACAGAAGTTGAAGTATCCGTTGAAATTGTACAGGCTAGGCATAGTACTATTTTAAAAATGAAAGATAACTTATACAGTGGCACTTACCGTGTCAATTCTGATCAGAAACATTTTTGTTGTTCAGATCCTACCTTCAATTGGAAGACATTTTTTTAAAGGTTTTAAAATGATTTAAAAAGATTTCTGAGTGATTCATGTGTATGAAACGTGCAGTGTTCAGAACACTCTTCTTTGTTTGGTCCACATTTCTTGAAATCTATAAAGTAGCATGTTTCTTTAACCTGTTGAACCCCATCCGACCGCTGGCGGGCGTAAAAACGCATCATCTGCAGGAAACAGCGTCTGAGGGCTTCTTAATATTTAATAAACTATGAATGTTTCATATCCATGTAACGGGAAGAAACTCAGCTAACTGATGATATGAACCATTTTTAGCAAAACAACACAAGACTAACGCTGAGCCTCTAAATTAGCCCTGGGCGAAAAAAGGCTAACACCGTTAGCACATAACTCAGTCGTAAGAATACAGAATCGATAGGTATATGTATCATCACTCGGCAATATGTCTTACCTTCGTTGTTGTCTGGTCAAAAGTGGTCTTCAATGGCATTAAAATGATAAAAACGCTGCTGAAGGTTAATCCATAGGTTAATCCAATGTGTCTGTGTCACTTTGAAAGGATTTCTGAAAATCCATCAGCAATAAACCTAGTTTTAAGTTTTCAGATTTCAGAGCGTAAGATTTCGCTTTAGGCAAACTGCGTGCGCATAGCCCCCACTTCTCAATGGTAACGTTGGTGTGTATGTGGAAATTCCCCTTCGATTATATTGGCTCTAACGGTTCAAAAGAGATGTCAATCATCAAAATCGACCAATGGGTTCCAGAGAAATGGCAAAAACGCCCATTTTCAGAATCTTTGGACGGACACTATAATCTACATTTTTTTACTATGTTCAATCTGAATTTTCTTTAAAATAAAAAACATCTGTATTGATTCTGACTCTTCTACATCCAACTCACAGGTTTATCATTACTTTGAGAAAAAAGATTATTAATTTTCTCCTTTTAGAAGTATAGTTATGGTCATTTGTTCTGGGAATGTCATTTTCGAGCCTGAGACCTGAAAAACAGGCTTGGGGCTTAACAGGTTAATAAATGATTTACTGGGACTTTTTTATTCAAATGTTTGACAGTTGCTATGTCACCACTATCAGCAGGCGTGTCAAATGTTGGAAATGTTAGTTCATGGATAGTTTGAAGAAAGAGGAGGAGGAACAGAGACAACCGAAGCCCTCAGACCAGGCTCATTAGCAGGCTGTTATGGTGTCTGGCACACGCTGTTATTTTAGAAAGATGAGTTAACTGTTGACTCCCCTTTTGGTTTCACTGGTTTTACTAAGAATGTAACACTGTGTCCTTTAGGTACAACAGATACCAAACACATGCACACCCTCAGATTATGTCTTTCATAAATCATGTTATTGCCATCAAAGATGCATTTCAAGTTATTAAATTCACCAGTTGTCTTTGAAGAGCTGTGTGTTTCCGTTCTTTAAAATACACAATCCCATATCATAAGATTTAAGTTTTTATTCCGTTTCAAACTATGTCTGTCTACTGTTGAGGGGATAAATGTGGCATATAAGTTGTGATACAGATTTAGCATTAATCATTGTAGAGCATATTCTTAAAATATTTTTGCTGAATTCAAAATTGGTCAACGTTGTGATTTAATAAGTGAGCAGTGTTTCAAGTGTTCAGAAGTTGAACAATGTATAGATATGTTTGCCATTACACAGTGAAATGCTACATTTGGTGGTGTTTAACTTGGCATGACGAGTTAGGAGTGGTTCCATCAAAGTGGGATTTTCAAACCTCAGCTTGTTTAATCGACTTTTTTGGACCTGAATTGGAGTGGTCTAGCCCTTTTCAAGACAAATAACCAAAAAAAGAATGAATGAACATGAATTGTTAAAGTGTTCTTTATTTATTTCACTTTAATCATCTGTCAATTCTTCAGGTTAATCTTGAAAAATGCAATGGCAACCAATGGCTGTCCACCAATTAATCCGTCTCATCCATTCAGCATAATGTCCGGTCCGCTACACATTATCCTGCTTTTTACACGATAACTTACACAAATATTTTAAATGTTTTTATTTTATGTGATATTGATCATATTACTTACACTACTTATGACTATCAACGGTTGTAACTGAGGGGACAGCAACATAACTTAACATAACGGCATCACTGATGGAGGCTTTCTGTAACCATCCAAGTCTGTTGACTTTTTCTTTTCCATTAACCAGTCTTTAAACCCCACCAGAGCCCATGCTGTGTTTTTTGTTGGTGTATACTTCCTGTCTGTCTTCTTCTACTGATTTCTTTGGCATCGCTCTCTGTGTCTTGAACTTCTTTCCTTCTCCTTTTTTCTTGTTCTTCTTATTTTTTTCTTTTCTTTATTAGGGACAATTTATCCAACGTTTTATGCTATCCATAAATATAAAAATTAGAAGTATTCCAAAGTGTTTTTCATGAATGAAAACTATTGTGTTTTTGCCACAACTGACATTTAATTGATCCGACGTCTTTTTGTGGATTGATATGAATGCACATTCATATAATAACAGACCTCTGTATGTCCAAAATAACAGACGTCTGTATGTCCAAATTGACCAATCAGAATTGAGTATTTAACTAAGCTGTGTAGTCATTGAATGTAGAACCAGGTAACTTGCTGAGTAATGGCCACATTGACTGCAGTGTGCTGTTAATAATCTAAACTCAGATGAAGATTCTGGACTCCTAAAAAGCCCCAAGAGAAGTCCAGTGTTGTTTCCTCTTATGTTGACGTGCACAGAACATATTTGGCTTTTTGTTGTGTTGCTATTAGAGCTGTGGGATGTTTGGTTTTGTTCTTTCTCAGGCCCCTCTGGAAGCCTGTCAAGACCCAGCGGGGGTCGATTGTGTCGAGTAAGGCTGGCATTAAAGACTGTGCTTGTCTTTTCTTGCAGTGCTGGTGCTGATGTTTGTGATGTGGATGAGAGGAGGGATAAGGAGCGCCAGGCCAAGCAGCTCCTCATCGACCCAGAGGACGACGTCCGCGACAACATCCTGAAATATGACGAGGAGGGAGGGGGAGAGGAGGACCAGGTACAAAACACACACACTAAACATTTTTAAAAACAGCTGGGGTTTTTGGGGTTTATTTTAAAGCCCAGTGAGGTTTGTTACAGGAATTGTCCTCAAGCAGTAACAATGCAAACAGTAAATACACATAATGTTGCCACACAGACACACACTCTGCCTCTGTTCAGTTTTAAATCATATGTCCTCCGGCTAAGATTAAGTGTACTACAAAAGAGGACCTAGAAACAGGATTAATTGCTTTCTGTTGGAGAACAATTTCCTGTGTCCCTCCACTCAACTCCTCGGTGGGTGCCAAGCACATAAGCTGCTTCAAACGTGAACAATGCTTAACCCTCATAATCTCCAGCAGACTAGACGACATGGTTTACTTTTGCTTGTTACGGTGGCTGTAAAAAGGAAAGGAGTTAGACTGTATATTTGTAACCATACACAACTGTTCCTGCAAGTACTGACGCCGTTAACCTCTATGAATTTTAATTGCAACCATCAGAGTCTGTAATTCGTTATTTGTGTTCTAGGTACACAAATAACTTTTTGTCATTACATTTTATGGGCTAAGATTATTACTTAGCTTGGAATGATTAACATTTTGGAGCTCAAATGGGGACCCAAAAGCACCTATTTTCTTGGTTAAACTTAGAATAAACATTGTTAGTCAAAAACATGAATTACAAACTTTTCTTTCAAGAAATTATTTAACCTTTGACAGTGTTTCTTCAATTTGTAATGTAGGATTTAATTAATCTGTCTCATATCCTATAATAGTTGGTAAGAAATGAAGATTTCTCCAAAATAGTCACATTTGTATTGATACTCTTATCCAAATTACATTTAAGGTTAAACTGAGGTTAAACATTCAGAAAGACGACCTGCTGATACACAAATCTCCATTTAGTGTTACTATACAAAGAAGGCTGAACTAAGTGGTTATATGGCCACATAATGTTACCAGATTCAAGGTAAAACTGTGTACACATCATAATCATAATACACTGGCAATACACATAGATAAAATAAATTAATATACTACACTAAGCACCACTTTTGAAAAAGCTTATTTGAGACTGTGCTAAAGTTGCATTCATAGATTTGCATTGATTTGCGATTGCATGTATTTTTTTTTTACTTTCATTGAACCAATCAGTGTGACATGACATGACGCTGCAAGGTAGCACATCAAGGTTAGTATGACCCACCCTCCTCTGCTTTGAAATGTAGCGTTCACTGGTGATCTCCACAGATGAGACACCTTTGTGATATTCATTAGCTATATTATGCTGCAGGAGAACCACCACATAACCTTCATTGCATTATGTAACCTATAATAAGCATCTAAGCATATAGTAGTATTAGTTATAGGTTATGATTAAACCAAGGCAACAACTTCTGTCAATGAAGGTCTGAGAACTGAGTCTGTCTTTAACCTAAAGCTTGAATCCAGACCAACACAGACAGGCTACCCGTAGAAGAATCATGAAATCTAATCAGACCAGAGGTTGCGCTAGACTTTTTCACTGCCCGTCATTTTGACGGACAGGATCGTAAAATTTCCGTCAAACTTCAGTATTACCCGTCGGCCTTTACACTCAGCCAAAACTCAGACATTTCAATGATTTGTAGGGCGAAGTTGGGTTTGGAAACGGTATAATTTCCTTGTTGGCAGGCATGCATATCACCGGAGACTCGCTGCGGGGAAACTTTGGCGCTGTTCCGAGTTTGTTCTAATCCGTCATAATGACGGACTGCTTTCAGAGTTTTCCGTCATTGTTTAAAAAAATCCGTCATAGACGGAAGATATTCGGTTAACGCGACCTCTGACATAGAGAATGTAAGACCTTCCACACCTGTGCAATGTGTTAATATAGCAGAGCCGAGTCTGAGGTGCTTAAAGCTGAACACACCTGACAGGCGGCCATTTAATATCTCTATATGTAAATAAGAAGGAAGTCTCTCAAAGTATTGTTTTCCATCAGAGACAAGCGTCCATCAAGTGTCGTATTGCAGAGGTCCAGTAGTTGTGTGCTTTAACTCCAACGTTCAAAGCAGTCCTTTGCACGTTCAACTATGAACACCAAAATAGGCCCTATTAGGCTTTTTGGGGTTTTCCCTCTCCTGTAGTGTGTTATGTAGGTTTTTGGGCATGTAAATGATCTGCAAAGGCTACAATCCTGGAGTTTCTCTCCCTACACACACCCCCCTGCCTGAAACGCCTCTGTTGGTCTCCTTTACTTAGTGACATCCTAATGTAACACTCGCACTATTGGCTGACACACACATTACACGTCATAGGCTAAGGGGACCTCTCTAAGTGGTTGACCAATAACAGCAGAACTGGCAAACTGACCAATTAGACTGGTCTCTGGTTCCAGACAGAGGGTGAAAAGAGGTGCTGAGAAAAATAAAGAACTTTTTTGAACATTTAAGCATGTCACAGTAGAGGAACACAATACAAATATGAACCTGACAATTGATACTGTATTTCCTCTTTAACATGTCATGCCACATTGCTTTCAATTATGAAACCGCCTTTTCCTACATGCCTGAGTCTTTAATTTCCAATAATTGCCATAAATAATGAAACCCACTTGCAGAAAAGATTCTGATTTTAGTAATCCATCCACTTAGCTGTTAATAAACAGTCATACGGTAATGCAGTGCAGACTTATTCAATTAGTACTTTTGTCTAATCATATACAGTTAACAATAAAATAATTGAATTCATTGAATAGCTTTACCTCGTGGAAGGAAATACTTTTCAAGACTCTACAACATGCTCTCAAACATAACAATATTTTAAAGGCCAAACATGCATTACTCCTGGTGTAGTTATTTAAATCAAGTCCTTAAAGAAGTAAAAAAAGTCCTGACTGAAAGAACATCATTCTATCAGGTCTTTGTAAGTATAGAAATACAAGAAGACACACGCAGCATTTATTTTCTCTGCAGGGCCCTCATCCTTTCTTGTGAGAGAAGTATTTTGTTGGGCGGCCATTGTTGTGAACAAAGCCCAAGGTCAGTCCCCAGCAGGCTGTTAATGTCTTGAAAAGGCTGCTTTAGTCGATTTCCCTGGAGACCAGAGAGCAAGAAAAAGGTTTCTGGATGGTTGCTGCAATGACTCAGACGCTACCAGACTCATTCAACACAAAGAGATCAGAGGCCGTGACACACACACTTCCCCTCGGCAGGCTCACTGTGAGAGAAAGGGAAAGAGGCACTGTGGTGTAAGTGGATGGTAAATAAAAAGCATTTGAGGGGGTTTATCCTTTCCTAGAACAGAAGGTGTTGGAGAAATGGTAGTTGTTACAGCAGAGGGGGATACGTAGTTACTGTCAGTCTTTGTATGTTGTTCCAAGTGGTCCTAGTTACGTTTTGTGTTAAGAGCTTTGGTGCCGTCCTGTTATTTTTACAGTATAAAGGTTTTTTCGGATTTGGAAAGCTTTTATTAATTTGTATTTGAGCTTGACATTTGAATTTACAGCATCCCAATGTTTTTTCATGTTGTAATGTGTGAAGTTTAAGCAATGGTTCAGGAAAGTGCGGGGCCCCCGTGCATAATACTCACATCGTCCATGAAATATCTACGTTTTCAGTTATTGTTATTAATCAAGTAATTATTGAATTTATAATCAGTAAGATGTAGAAATAAAGGCAAATAATTAGTAAATCCTGCCGTTAACTATTAATTGTCGTTATTAATAGGAAGTCATGAAGAATGTAGGATTATTATCAGTTGTTTCCAATTATCAATCAATCCACTGACATTTCCTATTGCGCTACAGTCAGGTCATTTCTTTATGACTTTATGCATGTTAGCCTACTCTCAGTGTCATTGTGAGCATGTTAGCATGCTTTCCGCATCATTGTGAGCAGGTTAGCATGCTAATACAGTCATTGCCAGCATGTTAGCATACTTTCAATGTTAACGGTGTCATTGTGAGAGCATAATGATGCTAACAGTGTCATTCGGTGCATGTAAGCCAACCCAGTCTCACGGCATTTCGTGTTCACCAACACGATTTTTAATCTATTGATTCGTGTTCACCAACACGATTTGCCCCTTTTTTTTCGTGTTGCACAGCACGATTTTAAAAGCAATGTATGTCTACTGCCTGCAGCACGTCTTTTTCTCCGGTCGGGTCGAGGAAGACCGGAAGCTGTGTGGTTCATAAAAACATGTTCTTACTCAATATCAAGCCACAGTTATTGCTTTTATTTTAAATCGTATAATTTCGGACTTTTGTTGCCGTCTGTGAGGAAAATAAATGGGGCTCAGAGCCTCAGGATACTGAAATCTGTATTTTTTAAATCTTTTTTTCCTTCTAATTTGTTATTCTTTTCAAAATAACACACTGTTATTTACTCACCAATAACACTCAATTATCCTTGCTTGTATTTATTGGTTTAATTCCATAATCTAGGCGTTTTTTCGGCGTCCGTCAGGAACTGAATTTCAAAATAAAAATAACCGGAAACAGACGTAGGCATTTCGAGCGATTACCCAAGATCCTCAACTATGGTTTTAAGCTCGCTTATTGGATGTGTTAGCCGCAATGCAATGCTGGGATGTTGACGACCGGCAACCACCCTTTATTTATTTAACTGTTTAAACTGCATCATGTAAGTTGCGCTGACAGACGACATAGGTCCACAGCTTCCCCGCAGCGAGGCTCCCCCCCCCCGTTGACAGTTCACGAACGTCGGCATACTAACCCCTAGATTCCACCGGGCCCGCCTGCGCCGCGTTACGGCCGCGTTACGGCCGCGTTACGGCCGCGTTACGGCCGCGTTAGCCCCAGTTTCCACTGGGTCCGTCTGCGCCGTGCTGCGCCGCGTCACGGCTGCGCCGCGGTTTTGGTCCGACCTCCTCTAGCGCCATAACCCACCGGACTTGTCCCAGAAGCGTTTTAGAAGCGTAGCGTCGTGCGTGCAGGCTCGCAGTTTTGTTATTGATTCGGGCATCCTGGACATTTGTATTTCTACAAGAAAGTAAGTAGGCTAGGTAGTTAAATGTTTTATTTTTGTGTCTGTTTAAATTGTGTTTATTGTTGTTATAAATTTCCTATTTTGTTGTGTTGTAGTCTACAGACACAGTTAATAATAATTGTACTAGTCCACTTCCATGATGAAAACCTCGTCGTCCATTGTGCATATCGTAGTGGAGGTGTTGTGATGAAGGAGGGGGGCCGAGCCGCTGCGCCGGGACGCGTCTGAGCCGTAACGCGGTGCGTGTGGTGGAATAGCACCCATTGACTAGAGTGGCCGCAATCTATACGACCGTCACGGCGCAGCCGTAACACGGCGCAGCCGTAACGCGGCGCGGCTACTTGAAAGACTACGGAGGGATAGGGTCTGCAAATGTGTTTATTTTGGGGATGGGCTGGATGCTCTGACCGGTCCACTTCCTGCCCCCCCTGCAACGCCTCGCGTCGAAAAATAGACTTCAATCCTATTTCGAGCGGAGCCCAGCGGCGATACGCTTCTGGGACACTCCCGGCCCGTCCACACAGCGGCGTGCGTTGGCGGTGGGCGTATCTGAAGCTTGGGGAGTTTATGCGAGCAACGAGACCAACAACCAATCACATGACTCTCCCGTGCAAATCAAATCAAGTTTTATTCATATAGCACATTTATAAAGATTTTTGGTCGAGCCAAAGTGCTGCACATATAATAAAAATAGCCTACAGTAGAGACACTTAACAGCTAATAAACAGCACAGTTTGTTCAGAATCATATATAATATAATATAAACTCCCCAAACAGGCGAAAACCTACCAGTTCCACCCATTGTCTCCCTCCATGCCTGGCTCCTCCGGTTTGTATCCCGGTAGGTGAACAGAGACTGATCATATAAAATAATATAATAATATAATTAATTTCTCCGGAAATGACCTGCGTAGTCTCTCCCAGCATACACGCGGTTTGATTGGCTAGCACTTGTACTGGTAGATTTGCATAAATGGGATTTGATTGGCTGACGCTTCTGCTTTGACGCCAAAAGTTGAACATTGCTCAACTTTTGCAGCGAGCAACGCCAGCAACGGTAGCAACGCCAGCAACGCTAGCAACGCTCCGCGTCGCTTCCCACAATGCAATTCGGCGAAAAGTGACGTCACCCCATTGAAAGTGAATGGTGAAGCGTCAACGCACGCCACTGTGTGAACGGGCCGTTCAGAACCGTAACGCGGCGCGTCTGGTGGAATAGCACCCATTGACTAGAGTGACCGCGATCCCTGCGGATCGGACTGACCCGGTGGAATCAGAGTAGATTGTCTTTATATTGTTCATGTATCTTTCTTAATAACATTATTTTTTTTTTTTTAGATTGATAGATGTTTTGCTTTTTAAAAAAAGATATGTGTACAACTTAATTCCTCTTATTGTACTAATGTATGCACAATATACATCAAAGCAAATTCCCTGTAAATGCAAAAACAGGATTCTGGTCTTTTACATTACATTACATCAGATACATGTCTAAGTTTAGGGTTAGGTATCGTGCCCAACATTTTGAATGCATTGGGTGGAATTGAACTAATGATCCTCTGAATGGTAGTTCAGTGCATTAATCCCCTGAGCCAGTGTCATCCAGATCTTGGTGTGAAGTGGAATTTATTCATAGATTGAATTCACTTGGGCTGACTAGCATCACTGATGGCTTCTGCACAGACCACATATTGTGATTAGCTTATACCTGGTTTAAAAAAGATTGTGTATTTGTCAGTGTTTATTCTTGAACCTGTTAATTCTGTATTTCCAGGTATCCCGCCTGCCAGTGGCACAGGCACCCTTCAGATGTACCTGATCGACATAAATGACAACTCCCCCCACGTGTTCCCCCCTGAGGTGGACATGTGTGAGAAGCCTCATCCCAACGCCATCAACATCACAGCCAGTGACCCCGACCTGGCCCCTAATGGCGGACCCTTCGCCTTCGAGCTTGCCAGTCGTCCATCAGATGTACGCCGCAACTGGACGCTGCACCGCATCAACGGTCAGTATGAGACAGTGTGTCCGTTTCTTTAAGAAAAGTCTGGGAACAATAGATTTCATGGACTTGTATTCAAGACCAATAAAAGATCCATTGACTTATTTTATTTCAAAGATAAGTTATAAGGTACATCTGAGGCTGGTGGACATGCTGGGCAAAAGTAGCATTTGGTTGAAGTAGCTATTTAGGAAATAGAAATGTCACTTCAGTAGTTTTGGATGTTACCCCTTAGTTACCTGGTGTAGAGTTTGGTTGAGAATTATCTTTCTATATCTGTTTGTATGTTAGTGAGTATCTCAAGACTCATCTATCCGTGAGTAGATATCATTGAATTATGTTTGGAATGTAAGGTAACCCCAATTTCTCCAGTTACGACCAAGGCAGCTCCAAGTAAAATGTATTGGAAGGGGATGAGGATACAAATGATGAAATATGTAAGTTAGCCAGGAAAAAACCTGGTAACCGTCTGTCCACCCTTCCATCATGTAGGCGAGTACGCCCAGCTCCGACTGAGGATCGGCACTCTGGCCAGCGGGATCTACGAGGTTCCCATCATGATCACAGACTCTGGGAACCTGCCCATGTCCAACACGTCCTACCTACCTGAGGGTCAAGGTCTGCCAGTGCGATCTCCATGGAGACTGTGTGGACATGGAGCGAATCAT
Source organism: Pseudochaenichthys georgianus (assembly GCF_902827115.2). Taxonomy (NCBI): domain Eukaryota; kingdom Metazoa; phylum Chordata; class Actinopteri; order Perciformes; family Channichthyidae; genus Pseudochaenichthys; species Pseudochaenichthys georgianus. Next base: position 36,557,042 of record NC_047506.1, read on the forward strand.
CGCTGCTGGTCTTGCACCGGTGCCATCATCGCCATCCTCATCTGTATCATCATACTGTTAGGTGAGTCTCCAACATGCACAACATATGAATAAAACATGTTTATAATTATAAAGCTGACATCTTCGGTGACTATATTAACATTATAAAACATACTGGGTGTAGCAGGTTCCATGCTGCCCACAACATCAGTGGATCAGTCTGTAGGGAATTGGCTTGGGAACCAAAGGGCCACAGTTTTTGACCAAAATATGGATTTTTAGATGGAGAGGTGCCAGTACGCCAACTGGGCAATGCTGATGTGCCCTTGAGCAAGAAACCAAACCCCCAAATGCTCCCCACCCCCTAAACCTAACCCAAGGAGCCAAACGCCCAACTGCTCCATGGCGCCGCATCATTGTAAAGTGGGAACCCACTGGGCTAGAGCCTGGTTTTAAATGTAAAAAGAGGTGTACAAGAATTCAAATTACCACTGTAGCCACAAAATTGAGCACAAAGTTGATTCAGAGTCAACAATTATGATGGCCCTACCACACTCTCTGATGAAGTGAACTCAGTCTGTAGTTAGACTCAACCCAATTATGATCCTTTAAAGTGGAGGGTGTAAATAAAGACAGGGCAGACTCCCGTCTCCCGTCAGTGAAAGGGACGACCCCGTTCATTCCTATGACATTTGTTCAGTGGCAAATGAAGTCAAGATGGCTCTTCCCAATGTGAGTCAATGGGAAAATGTATTGTTGGGCCTAATGAAGTCACGGACTGATAGATACATTTTAGTACCACCTTTTGGCCACTACACAAATGTTGCTTCAACTTCTGGCGTACTTCCTGAGGGCTTGGTTGATGCAGACTTGCAGTTGGAGGGTTCAGTTACCCACTTCCAGTCCCCCACCAGTTGGCTATGAACAGCACTTAATGTGTTTGCTGGCTCCATGTGAACGAGCAATCGCACTGGAAGTGCGAAAGGGGAGGGTGTGAACTCAGTGAGAACCCTAACACAGCAGTTGCCTGCAGGCTCCGTTACGGTGAATCTTGCCCAGAATACCTTAATGTAGCCGCAGGAAAGAAGAGGAATACTTTTACTCAAGCCATTGTTGGCAGTTGGTATTAAGGGCGAATAATCAGCACATTGTGTTCCATTCCATCTAGCATCAGTCACTGAGTGTTTGGTTAAGCATAGGTTTGCCATGGCAGAGGTCCCAGCTCTACTCCCAAGTGTGAATGTCTGGCCGGTTGCAGTTTTTCATGAAGTGTGTGCCTGTTAACAAGTCGCACTTGATGTGTTTGGACACTGTGCAGAGCCTTTTAAAGTTGCTTCCTCACTGTAATGCTTCAAGGTGACAACGGAGTGGACAAACAGAGGAACTCGGCTCCTTCTGAGTGTTCATTTGGAGAAAGTAATCATGCACTAGGGTTACTGTATCAGACATTTAATTCGAAGTGCATCAGCAAGGGACTGTTTAACAAAGGAAATCAAATCAAATGTGGTATTCATAGCCCAATGTCACTATTACAAATGTACTGCAGTGGGCTTCACAATCTGTACAGCAGACAGCACCCTGTGTCCTTAGAGATTTGATGAGTGGTTAAGTACCAAAAGAAGTACAGCCTCAGCCGGATGCATGCAAGGATTGCATCACATACTTAAAAACAAGGAAAAGCTCTCAGAATGGAGCTCTGACTCATACAGGGTTGTTTTTATAGATCAAATCAAAGATGTTTGATAAGTCTATTGCAATTAAAGCACTTTTAGTTACTGAACTTTTTTAAAAACGGACCCAGTGCCAGAAGCTCGGCAACACTCAGGAATGAAAATGTAGAATAGTGATGAAGTCCAACTGTGCTAAAGAGGTCAAGTGTAGATTAAATGGAATTTCTGATGCAGTTGAATTGTCAGTTAAAAAGTGAGTGCCTACAGAAGTTGAAGTATCCGTTGAAATTGTACAGGCTAGGCATAGTACTATTTTAAAAATGAAAGATAACTTATACAGTGGCACTTACCGTGTCAATTCTGATCAGAAACATTTTTGTTGTTCAGATCCTACCTTCAATTGGAAGACATTTTTTTAAAGGTTTTAAAATGATTTAAAAAGATTTCTGAGTGATTCATGTGTATGAAACGTGCAGTGTTCAGAACACTCTTCTTTGTTTGGTCCACATTTCTTGAAATCTATAAAGTAGCATGTTTCTTTAACCTGTTGAACCCCATCCGACCGCTGGCGGGCGTAAAAAACGCATCATCTGCAGGAAACAGCGTCTGAGGGCTTCTTAATATTTAATAAACTATGAATGTTTCATATCCATGTAACGGGAAGAAACTCAGCTAACTGATGATATGAACCATTTTTAGCAAAACAACACAAGACTAACGCTGAGCCTCTAAATTAGCCCTGGGCGAAAAAAGGCTAACACCGTTAGCACATAACTCAGTCGTAAGAATACAGAATCGATAGGTATATGTATCATCACTCGGCAATATGTCTTACCTTCGTTGTTGTCTGGTCAAAAGTGGTCTTCAATGGCATTAAAATGATAAAAACGCTGCTGAAGGTTAATCCATAGGTTAATCCAATGTGTCTGTGTCACTTTGAAAGGATTTCTGAAAATCCATCAGCAATAAACCTAGTTTTAAGTTTCAGATTTCAGAGCGTAAGATTTCGCTTTAGGCAAACTGCGTGCGCATAGCCCCCACTTCTCAATGGTAACGTTGGTGTGTATGTGGAAATTCCCCTTCGATTATATTGGCTCTAACGGTTCAAAAGAGATGTCAATCATCAAAATCGACCAATGGGTTCCAGAGAAATGGCAAAAACGCCCATTTTCAGAATCTTTGGACGGACACTATAATCTACATTTTTTTACTATGTTCAATCTGAATTTTCTTTAAAATAAAAAACATCTGTATTGATTCTGACTCTTCTACATCCAACTCACAGGTTTATCATTACTTTGAGAAAAAAGATTATTAATTTTCTCCTTTTAGAAGTATAGTTATGGTCATTTGTTCTGGGAATGTCATTTTCGAGCCTGAGACCTGAAAAACAGGCTTGGGGCTTAACAGGTTAATAAATGATTTACTGGGACTTTTTTATTCAAATGTTTGACAGTTGCTATGTCACCACTATCAGCAGGCGTGTCAAATGTTGGAAATGTTAGTTCATGGATAGTTTGAAGAAAGAGGAGGAGGAACAGAGACAACCGAAGCCCTCAGACCAGGCTCATTAGCAGGCTGTTATGGTGTCTGGCACACGCTGTTATTTTAGAAAGATGAGTTAACTGTTGACTCCCCTTTTGGTTTCACTGGTTTTACTAAGAATGTAACACTGTGTCCTTTAGGTACAACAGATACCAAACACATGCACACCCTCAGATTATGTCTTTCATAAATCATGTTATTGCCATCAAAGATGCATTTCAAGTTATTAAATTCACCAGTTGTCTTTGAAGAGCTGTGTGTTTCCGTTCTTTAAAATACACAATCCCATATCATAAGATTTAAGTTTTTATTCCGTTTCAAACTATGTCTGTCTACTGTTGAGGGGATAAATGTGGCATATAAGTTGTGATACAGATTTAGCATTAATCATTGTAGAGCATATTCTTAAAATATTTTTGCTGAATTCAAAATTGGTCAACGTTGTGATTTAATAAGTGAGCAGTGTTTCAAGTGTTCAGAAGTTGAACAATGTATAGATATGTTTGCCATTACACAGTGAAATGCTACATTTGGTGGTGTTTAACTTGGCATGACGAGTTAGGAGTGGTTCCATCAAAGTGGGATTTTCAAACCTCAGCTTGTTTAATCGACTTTTTTGGACCTGAATTGGAGTGGTCTAGCCCTTTTCAAGACAAATAACCAAAAAAAGAATGAATGAACATGAATTGTTAAAGTGTTCTTTATTTATTTCACTTTAATCATCTGTCAATTCTTCAGGTTAATCTTGAAAAATGCAATGGCAACCAATGGCTGTCCACCAATTAATCCGTCTCATCCATTCAGCATAATGTCCGGTCCGCTACACATTATCCTGCTTTTTACACGATAACTTACACAAATATTTTAAATGTTTTTATTTTATGTGATATTGATCATATTACTTACACTACTTATGACTATCAACGGTTGTAACTGAGGGGACAGCAACATAACTTAACATAACGGCATCACTGATGGAGGCTTTCTGTAACCATCCAAGTCTGTTGACTTTTTCTTTTCCATTAACCAGTCTTTAAAACCCCACCAGAGCCCATGCTGTGTTTTTGTTGGTGTATACTTCCTGTCTGTCTTCTTCTACTGATTTCTTTGGCATCGCTCTCTGTGTCTTGAACTTCTTTCCTTCTCCTTTTTTCTTGTTCTTCTTATTTTTTTCTTTTCTTTATTAGGGACAATTTATCCAACGTTTTATGCTATCCATAAATATAAAAATTAGAAGTATTCCAAAGTGTTTTTCATGAATGAAAACTATTGTGTTTTTGCCACAACTGACATTTAATTGATCCGACGTCTTTTTGTGGATTGATATGAATGCACATTCATATAATAACAGACCTCTGTATGTCCAAAATAACAGACGTCTGTATGTCCAAATTGACCAATCAGAATTGAGTATTTAACTAAGCTGTGTAGTCATTGAATGTAGAACCAGGTAACTTGCTGAGTAATGGCCACATTGACTGCAGTGTGCTGTTAATAATCTAAACTCAGATGAAGATTCTGGACTCCTAAAAAGCCCCAAGAGAAGTCCAGTGTTGTTTCCTCTTATGTTGACGTGCACAGAACATATTTGGCTTTTTGTTGTGTTGCTATTAGAGCTGTGGGATGTTTGGTTTTGTTCTTTCTCAGGCCCCTCTGGAAGCCTGTCAAGACCCAGCGGGGGGTCGATTGTGTCGAGTAAGGCTGGCATTAAAGACTGTGCTTGTCTTTTCTTGCAGTGCTGGTGCTGATGTTTGTGATGTGGATGAAGAGGAGGGATAAGGAGCGCCAGGCCAAGCAGCTCCTCATCGACCCAGAGGACGACGTCCGCGACAACATCCTGAAATATGACGAGGAGGGAGGGGGAGAGGAGGACCAGGTACAAAACACACACACTAAACATTTTTAAAAACAGCTGGGGTTTTTGGGGTTTATTTTAAAGCCAGTGAGGTTTGTTACAGGAATTGTCCTCAAGCAGTAACAATGCAAACAGTAAATACACATAATGTTGCCACACAGACACACACTCTGCCTCTGTTCAGTTTTAAATCATATGTCCTCCGGCTAAGATTAAGTGTACTACAAAAGAGGACCTAGAAACAGGATTAATTGCTTTCTGTTGGAGAACAATTTCCTGTGTCCCTCCACTCAACTCCTCGGTGGGTGCCAAGCACATAAGCTGCTTCAAACGTGAACAATGCTTAACCCTCATATCTCCAGCAGACTAGACGACATGGTTTACTTTTGCTTGTTACGGTGGCTGTAAAAAGGAAAGGAGTTAGACTGTATATTTGTAACCATACACAACTGTTCCTGCAAGTACTGACGCCGTTAACCTCTATGAATTTTAATTGCAACCATCAGAGTCTGTAATTCGTTATTTGTGTTCTAGGTACACAAATAACTTTTTGTCATTACATTTTATGGGCTAAGATTATTACTTAGCTTGGAATGATTAACATTTTGGAGCTCAAATGGGGACCCAAAAGCACCTATTTTCTTGGTTAAACTTAGAATAAACATTGTTAGTCAAAAACATGAATTACAAACTTTTCTTTCAAGAAATTATTTAACCTTTGACAGTGTTTCTTCAATTTGTAATGTAGGATTTAATTAATCTGTCTCATATATCCTATAATAGTTGGTAAGAAATGAAGATTTCTCCAAATATAGTCACATTTGTATTGATACTCTTATCCAAATTACATTTAAGGTTAAACTGAGGTTAAACATTCAGAAAGACGACCTGCTGATACACAAATCTCCATTTAGTGTTACTATACAAAGAAGGCTGAACTAAGTGGTTATATGGCCACATAATGTTACCAGATTCAAGGTAAAACTGTGTACACATCATAATCATAATACACTGGCAATACACATAGATAAAATAAATTAATATACTACACTAAGCACCACTTTTGAAAAAGCTTATTTGAGACTGTGCTAAAGTTGCATTCATAGATTTGCATTGATTTGCGATTGCATGTATTTTTTTTTTACTTTCATTGAACCAATCAGTGTGACATGACATGACGCTGCAAGGTAGCACATCAAGGTTAGTATGACCCACCCTCCTCTGCTTTGAAATGTAGCGTTCACTGGTGATCTCCACAGATGAGACACCTTTGTGATATTCATTAGCTATATTATGCTGCAGGAGAACCACCACATAACCTTCATTGCATTATGTAACCTATAATAAGCATCTAAGCATATAGTAGTATTAGTTATAGGTTATGATTAAACCAAGGCAACAACTTCTGTCAATGAAGGTCTGAGAACTGAGTCTGTCTTTAACCTAAAGCTTGAATCCAGACCAACACAGACAGGCTACCCGTAGAAGAATCATGAAAATCTAATCAGACCAGAGGTTGCGCTAGACTTTTTCACTGCCCGTCATTTTGACGGACAGGATCGTAAAATTTCCGTCAAACTTCAGTATTACCCGTCGGCCTTTACACTCAGCCAAAACTCAGACATTTCAATGATTTGTAGGGCGAAGTTGGGTTTGGAAACGGTATAATTTCCTTGTTGGCAGGCATGCATATCACCGGAGACTCGCTGCGGGGAAACTTTGGCGCTGTTCCGAGTTTGTTCTAATCCGTCATAATGACGGACTGCTTTCAGAGTTTTCCGTCATTGTTTAAAAAAATCCGTCATAGACGGAAGATATTCGGTTAACGCGACCTCTGACATAGAGAATGTAAGACCTTCCACACCTGTGCAATGTGTTAATATAGCAGAGCCGAGTCTGAGGTGCTTAAAGCTGAACACACCTGACAGGCGGCCATTTAATATCTCTATATGTAAATAAGAAGGAAGTCTCTCAAAGTATTGTTTTCCATCAGAGACAAGCGTCCATCAAGTGTCGTATTGCAGAGGTCCAGTAGTTGTGTGCTTTAACTCCAACGTTCAAAGCAGTCCTTTGCACGTTCAACTATGAACACCAAAATAGGCCCTATTAGGCTTTTTGGGGTTTTCCCTCTCCTGTAGTGTGTTATGTAGGTTTTTGGGCATGTAAATGATCTGCAAAGGCTACAATCCTGGAGTTTCTCTCCCTACACACTCCCCCCTGCCTGAAACGCCTCTGTTGGTCTCCTTTACTTAGTGACATCCTAATGTAACACTCGCACTATTGGCTGACACACACATTACACGTCATAGGCTAAGGGGACCTCTCTAAGTGGTTGACCAATAACAGCAGAACTGGCAAACTGACCAATTAGACTGGTCTCTGGTTCCAGACAGAGGGTGAAAAGAGGTGCTGAGAAAAATAAAGAACTTTTTTGAACATTTAAGCATGTCACAGTAGAGGAACACAATACAAATATGAACCTGACAATTGATACTGTATTTCCTCTTTAACATGTCATGCCACATTGCTTTCAATTATGAAACCGCCTTTTCCTACATGCCTGAGTCTTTAATTTCCAATAATTGCCATAAATAATGAAACCCCACTTGCAGAAAATAGATTCTGATTTTAGTAATCCATCCACTTAGCTGTTAATAAACAGTCATACGGTAATGCAGTGCAGACTTATTCAATTAGTACTTTTGTCTAATCATATACAGTTAACAATAAAATAATTGAATTCATTGAATAGCTTTACCTCGTGGAAGGAAATACTTTTCAAGACGCTACAACATGCTCTCAAACATAACAATATTTTAAAGGCCAAACATGCATTACTCCTGGTGTAGTTATTTAAATCAAGTCCTTAAAGAAGTAAAAAAAGTCCTGACTGAAAGAACATCATTCTATCAGGTCTTTGTAAGTATAGAAATACAAGAAGACACACGCAGCATTTATTTTCTCTGCAGGGCCCTCATCCTTTCTTGTGAGAGAAGTATTTTGTTGGGCGCCATTGTTGTGAACAAAGCCCAAGGTCAGTCCCCAGCAGGCTGTTAATGTCTTGAAAAGGCTGCTTTAGTCGATTTCCCTGGAGACCAGAGAGCAAGAAAAAGGTTTCTGGATGGTTGCTGCAATGACTCAGACGCTACCAGACTCATTCAACACAAAGAGATCAGAGGCCGTGACACACACACTTCCCCTCGGCAGGCTCACTGTGAGAGAAAGGGAAAGAGGCACTGTGGTGTAAGTGGATGGTAAATAAAAAGCATTTGAGGGGGTTTATTCCTTTCCTAGAACAGAAGGTGTTGGAGAAATGGTAGTTGTTACAGCAGAGGGGGATACGTAGTTACTGTCAGTCTTTGTATGTTGTTCCAAGTGGTCCTAGTTACGTTTTGTGTTAAGAGCTTTGGTGCCGTCCTGTTATTTTTACAGTATAAAGGTTTTTTCGGATTTGGAAAGCTTTTATTAATTTGTATTTGAGCTTGACATTTGAATTTACAGCATCCCAATGTTTTTTCATGTTGTAATGTGTGAAGTTTAAGCAATGGTTCAGGAAAGTGCGGGGCCCCCGTGCATAATACTCACATCGTCCATGAAATATCTACGTTTTCAGTTATTGTTATTAATCAAGTAATTATTGAATTTATAATCAGTAAGATGTAGAAATAAAGGCAAATAATTAGTAAATCCTGCCGTTAACTATTAATTGTCGTTATTAATAGGAAGTCATGAAGAATGTAGGATTATTATCAGTTGTTTCCAATTATCAATCAATCCACTGACATTTCCTATTGCGCTACAGTCAGGTCATTTCTTTATGACTTTATGCATGTTAGCCTACTCTCAGTGTCATTGTGAGCATGTTAGCATGCTTTCCGCATCATTGTGAGCAGGTTAGCATGCTAATACAGTCATTGCCAGCATGTTAGCATACTTTCAATGTTAACGGTGTCATTGTGAGAGCATAATGATGCTAACAGTGTCATTCGGTGCATGTAAGCCAACCCAGTCTCACGGCATTTCGTGTTCACCAACACGATTTTTAATCTATTGATTCGTGTTCACCATCACGATTTGCCCCTTTTTTTCGTGTTGCACAGCACGATTTTAAAAGCAATGTATGTCTACTGCCTGCAGCACGTCTTTTTCTCCGGTCGGGTCGAGGAAGACCGGAAGCTGTGTGGTTCATAAAAACATGTTCTTACTCAATATCAAGCCACAGTTATTGCTTTTATTTTAAATCGTATAATTTCGGACTTTTGTTGCCGTCTGTGAGGAAAATAAATGGGGCTCAGAGCCTCAGGATACTGAAATCTGTATTTTTTAAATCTTTTTTTCCTTCTAATTTGTTATTCTTTTCAAAATAACACACTGTTATTTACTCACCAATAACACTCAATTATCCTTGCTTGTATTTATTGGTTTAATTCCATAATCTAGGCGTTTTTTCGGCGTCCGTCAGGAACTGAATTTCAAAATAAAAATAACCGGAAACAGACGTAGGCATTTCGAGCGATTACCCAAGATCCTCAACTATGGTTTTAAGCTCGCTTATTGGATGTGTTAGCCGCAATGCATGCTGGGATTTGGTGTTTATATGATATGAAATCCGGAAAACATTTTAAAAGAATAAAATAATACTTAATTCCGAGTGCTCTTGCTTTTCTCTTTGAAAGTCATCACATAACGGCATTGTAATACACGGTTCGGCTGCATTACATATTACAGATCTGCCGTAGTTCTTTATTTAGAGAGCCCTGATGAGAAGACCTTTGGAAGAACTGAGAAAATGCCGCCGAAACTGAATACTTGACGTGGATCATAAATATATTCAACAATTAAACAACATCTTCAATTTCTCTTCACACAATAAGTCTCCTTGCAGTATCAACACTAATTCGGCTGACTTTTACATTTGATCTAATTCACAGGTTATATTTACACCATAACGGTGCACAGCTGATAGAATAGGACTGTAGTTTTTAAAGATATTACTGATTTTCTTTGAATGTAAGAATGTAAATACTGAGTCTGAAATAGTATAGCAATACGCTGTAAAATTATGTGAAAGCATGAATAAAACGTGTCCTACACTAATAATACAAAGTTATTATGGCTGTGTGTACCTTGTGTGCACCGCCTAGTGGTTAAAGCACGTTATTGAATTATTGTTTTTATGTGTTATAATATAACACATAAAAACAATAATGTACTCTTAATATTTTTTTCATCAAATATTATTTGAATATTTGAATAAAAATATGAAGAGTACATACTTTCATAGGGGGAAAGTAGAAGGTCTGTGATAGAAATATAGAATATAAAAAATCAAGAAGATACTGTAAGTGATCTCTACAATAAAACAGTTTAGTGAAGGATGTACAAAGATATTAATAGGAGGATGTGCAAAACAGAAAAACGAATTAACCTTTATTTAAACATTAAATAAAGGGGGTATCTATCTACAGATAAATATTAAGCCTGACAAAGTACTTAACGTCTAATATATTGCTTTCCTGCAATGTTAACTATGTTGAAGCACTTATTTTAACTGATATTATACACATTAATTATACTCTTATGTATGTAGATAGTATAAGAAATGTGCAGAATATGACAGTTTAATGGTGGAGGTATACACACATATTGATAGATGTCTTGTAATGCACTGTTGAGGAACCTGTGACCCAAGTGTTTCATTCATTGCATAACTACACCGTAGTTGTGTATGATATGTCAATAAACCTTTGAAAATCTTGAAAGGGATGTGCAAAATAGCCATAATATATAGTCTTTAATTAACTATTAGTAGAGAATAACGAGTAATGAATATACTTTATTACTCGTTTCTGTCAATTGCAGATACATGTTTAGTCTTCTCAAGCACCAACTATCAAATATCTCTCCTGATTGTTGGCACTTGACAATCACCTTACCTGAATTTTACTCAGGTGTAACTAAAGTCTGATTTAAGGGTTGTTTATATTTCACATCATTAATCAGAATCTGCAAAGTAACTCAAATAAATGCAGTGGAGTAAAAATACCAGGTTAACCTCTGAATTGTCGTGGAGTAGAATTACAAAGTATCAATGAGCTGTCATGTGGGTATATATTAATGCTATATATTAATGCTGCGCATTATGGACAGTGATTTTCACCCATTTATTAATTATATGTTTTACATTTGATAACACCAATGTGTTTAATACTGGCAACTTCGAATTGTGGGAAAAACGAAAACGTTCAGTAGAGACGTCCCATAGAACATTTTGCGAAACACAATAGCCAGCATGTGTAGTTCTGGGGGGGCGTTCGATTCCAGTTTTGGATAGTCTGGCGTGGTTTCGTTCCATTTCACACAGCTGTTTGACGCTCTGCGTAACCTTACGGGAACTGTAGTCCTAAACGATAGCTGGGGATTATGGGTAGTGTAGTGTCTTCGGCCATCCTAAACTCAGAAATGTTGACAATCGCAATGATGCTCGAAATGTCCCTTATAGGCCTACGTCTGTTTCCGGTTATTTTTATTTTGAAATTCAGTTCCTGACGGACACCAAAAAAGCCCGAGATTATGGAATTAAACCAATAAATAAAAGCGTGTGTTATTGGTGAGTAAATAACAGTGTGTTATTTTGAAAAGAATAACGAATTAGAAGGAAAAAAATATTTAAAAATACAGATTTCCGTATTCTGAGGCTCTGAGCCCCATTTATTGTCTGAGCCCCATTTATTTTCCTCACAGGCGGCAACAAAAGTCCGAAATTATATGATTTAAAATAAAATCAATAATTGTGGCTTGATATTGAGTAAGAACATGTTTTTATGAACCACACAGCTTCCGGTCTTCCTCGACCCGACCGGACAAAAAGACGTGCTGCAGGCAGTAGAAATACATTGCTTTTAAAATCGTGCTGTGCAACACGAAAAAAAGGGGCAAATCGTGTTGGTGAACACGAATCAATAGATTAAAAATCGTGTTGGTGAACACGAAATGCCGTGAGACTGGGTTGTGTAAGCATACAAATAGTGTCATCTTGTGCATGTTAGGCTGCTTACAGTTTCATTGTGAGCATGGTAGCAGGCTGATATTGGCATTCAGAACACTGCATAGAAGTGAAGTCTCACATTATTAAACCATGCGGGAGACTCTTAATGTTGCTAGTATGCTTCACCTTGAAGGAGTTTTTTCTTACCATTAATCAGTTGTTTTCCATCATGATATTTTTTCCAGCTACACTGAAAAACATTGCTACTGAGTAACAAACAGGAAGGCAAGAAAGATGTCCTCATATTTAATTGAAGGGCTGTACATACTCTTTTTGATATGTGGCTGTATAAATAACATTACCTTAACTTGCTGACTGTAATAGAAACATGTAAATGATTGGTTGTGTGTGTGTTTAGGACTACGACCTGAGTCAGCTTCAGCAGCCTGATGCCCTGGAGCCAGAGTGCATCAAGGTGGGAATCAGACGACTGGATGAGAGGCCTCTCCACCATGACCACCAGTACCCCATCCGCTCTGCTGCCCCCCACCCAGGAGATATTGGAGACTTCATCCATGAGGTAAAGACCAGACTGTCTCTGTTTGTGTGGGACTGATCTCAATTTAAACTAGAGCCGGGACTCGATTAAAAAAATGTATCTAATTAATTAGAGGCTTTGTAATTAATTAATCGAAATTAATCGCATTTTTAAAAATCGCATTTTTAAGCACAGGGTCATCTAAGCTAATTTACAGATGGCCCTGAGCCCAATAGAGATTGCCCTGAAAAATGCATGCGGACGAAACGGCACGAAGGGTTTGGGGGGCCTCCCCCTAGACATTTTTTAATTTTTGCAGGTCTTAGATGCTGTCTGGTGCATTCTCTAGACTGAATTATAAGATGAATCACCACAATATTATATTGTACAATTTCAATTGTATTCTTCATTTCACTTGTTTGTTTGTTCTTGTTTGTGTTTGCTCGCTTGCATGCCCTGCATAGCTTTAAGAAATACTTAAGTTGTTGGTCAAAACACTTTCCATCTGATGAAGGCAAATGCCTTCCCAGATGGAAAAAAGTAGAAAACATTACATTCAGTTATAACTGCCAAAACAAACATTATTTACACTATTATGGCCCCTGTTAAAAATGTTTGTAATGTTAATTACTGTAAATTGGTTGAACGAATGCCTCCTCATCCGGAAGCTGACCGAGCAGACCCGAGCAGCAGTCGAGAGGAGCCGAGCGCATCCGCGAAGCACACGTCAGAGTTCCCGTTAGCCAGCAAATCTAAATATCTTCGGTCAAAATAATTTCCCTTTAGAGCAATACCGCTTCAGTTGCGCCACTTATGTGACAGACAAGAAGAGTATGTGACAGACAAGAATAGTCAACTCTAATGTCTAACACTTAATGTGGAGAAAGAGATGTCCTGTATGGGTTGATTGTGCGTTGATCTGTTGGTAATGCCTCGGGGTTCCGGTGGGCATGTAAACAAATGCATAATGCTGTGCTATACTTTGTGGCCTCATCCGGTTGCATAGCGACACTTATTGTGTAGTTGTCTTTTAATAAGCAGGTAGTCCTATCATTAGCTAGAACTAGCTGGATCTGATCGATATGGACATAAACGCGAGTGAAGTCTAATCTGACGGGAGAGAGAGATCAGCTGCTGCTGACGAGTCGAGACGCAGCTCTGCATAATCACATGCCGCGGTGAGCGGAACAAAACACACACTTCAGGTTAGAATATCACACGTAGCTATTTTAATGACCTCTCAAACTACCTAAACTAGTTATAGATATGTTTAGTTTTACTGTCGGGTCACTCATTACCAGATCCGCGAGCTGCATGAGACTGGCATAATAGATTGCCCGATCGGGCAACCAGCAGGTGAGGCTTCATTGCCCGAGCTAAATACTAGATGGCCCCGGGTTTTTTAAAACAAAATGTCCCATCCACGGGGCCGACCAAAGCGTTCTCATCAGCTTGTTCGTTCATGTTTGACTATTGATCACCGTGGTTTGTTGTTGTTTGAAGTCCCATGCTTAAGTCATGAACGTTAGTTGGTGCTCCAGTATAATCGGTACGCCTGAAACTCATCCAGTGAGAAACGTTCCGCTGTGCAAAAATAAGTGCGATTAAAGTGCGATTAAAATGCGTTTTTAACGCGTTAATTTTTGTGTAATTAATTAATCTTAATTAACGCGTTAAAGTCCCGGCCCTAATTTAAACCTATGTGGTGATATATTTGAGTAAAACATTGTTCTGAACCGGAAAGAGGATGGTGTCTATCCTCAATAACTGAGATACAATCTGTTGGCCCAGATTACATTCTGTTGTTGGCACATGTTTCCCTGGTATGAAATAAAACAGTATCAGGGTGGTATCAGTGATATATGTGTGGTTGGTAGGGGGTTGCCCGCTAACAGCAGACACTATTTTGTTTAACAAACTGACATGAGGGAGTGAGAGGCAGAGTCTGTAATTCTTAATTAGCTTTGCCAGCGGTCAGGATTAGCTTGGCACAGCCGGGCTACCTGCCTGGAGGTAAATCCTTTGAGTTTAGTTAATCCAACAGTCACCAGCTCCTTAAAGGGACAGTGTGTCACTGTGTTCCATTTGTCTTACGCGATAGTTTACAGTAAATACTATTTCCTAGTGTTGTTGGTTCACATTGCACAGACAATTAATAATACTTCCTTGCATTTATTATAGCGCTTTTCCAGTGCTCAAAGCGCTTTAAAAATACACATTACACATATTTTTTTATACATGCAATGGTCACTGTGGACAATACCCACAGGAGCAAGTTCAGGTGAAGTGTCTTGCCCAAGGACACAACGGCTTTACAGACGCAGCAGCGGCGGGTTTCACCCCTTGATCTGATGATCATTGCACAGCGCACTGCGCCACACCGTCCATCTTCACGCCTCGAAGTCATCGAGGCACTTTTACAAGTACACATTGGTATTATACATGTACTGTGGACAATACCCACAGGAGCAAATCCGGGTGAAGTGTCTTGCCCAAGGACACAACGGCCTGACGCAGTGGCGGGTTTCGAACTGGAGTTCCCCAGCACCCCCCTTGATCTGATGATCAGATGCACAGACCACTGCGCCACCCGTCCCAATAAAGTAAAACATGTTGTGCCGGAACAGGAAATGATATAAAGTTTGTGCCAACAGACGAGAATCAATCGAGGTGAAAAACTAAGCTGCATTCACTGATGTTTTGAATGTGTTAGCAAACAGCATTATTAACTATATGCATTTTAGCAACATTTGTAAGTTCACAAGCTACTTGCTTACTTTGTCGTCTGTTGGTGCTGAACATAGGCATGCCCTGTGTAAAGATCATGTTGAGAGGACTTAAATCAGTTGTAAGGCTTGGGTGAACCACAGAGTTGGTTAAAATGTAGGTTGGTTACCAAAAATCTTTTCACTTTTCACATTAGTTATTCGATACATTGGGTTTGGGTGGACGGCCTCTGTTTTCTTTAACCAAACTACTTCGTTTAGGTTCGGAACCAAAATAAAAAAGATAAACAGAAACAGAGATTTACAATGAACTATCAGGAACAGCTCTGTTTAACATGTTAATAAAGGTCCTAGTCAGACATTTGAATGCAGGAATGCTGCTATCATTTTTCTAGGGAGAACATGAGTGTTTATTTGGAGTGTCAGTACTTTGGCTGTTGTAATATTATGGGCAGCCAAAACCTGATATCTGTTGGCATTGTTTTACGTCTTTACATTTAAGCATATTGTGAAATGCTGTTAAACAAGTGGGCGCAGATTCCTGAAAGAAAAAATATATCCAAAATGATTACATAGCAGGGGTCATTAAGGATCATTCACATGTTGTAAGACATGTGATCACACCACGTCTGAGGCCTCCACCTGGCTCTCATCTCTTCTCATCAGCTCTTTGTGGTTTTGATGCGGTGCATTGTAGAGATAAAAATAACAGCGGACAATCTTTGTTCAATTATTGGACATTTAATTTAAATCATATGTTTTTATAGAATATTTTATTTTATCTTTTATTGTACATTCTTACTTCTTTTGTATATATATTTTTTTATTTCATTCTAAAATTAAATAAATATAGTATAAATGAAGTATTCATCATTCTGCTTCTGATATTAAAGAAACTCCACACATCTGTCCAGTTGCTGGTACTGTTGGTGAGTTTGTGGGAAAGTTCATGTAGAAAATTGGCCAAACTGACATAATTGTGTCTAAAATTCCAGTAATGCTCCCACACATGGGTTCAGCCTGTATTAGAATACGTGTCAGTGCTTTTCATCAGTGCTGTTCAAAGCTTGTGTAAAGCATTACACTTATTATTGTACATGCAGCCGATGCATGTGTGTGTGTGTCTTTTGGTCAGGCTGCATAAAGACATCTGCCAAGCAGAGCTATGAATAATGAGTGGGAGCTGTCAGACATGGCATGCTGATCGAGACAGCTTAATCCTGCAGACATGACAAGCTGATGCTCCTTGTTAATTCCTTCCTCCCTCTGAGTGACAGGAGTGTCTTCACTCTGACAAGAGACGCTGCCCACAAAACATTTCCGTTTACCATTTTCAGCACAGACGAGAGGCATAAAACACACACAGCAGGATTTTTAAGATTTTGTTTTTGTCTTTGAAACAACTCAAAGCACTTCCATCAGTAGGCAGTCCATTCATGCACATATTCTGTAATATATACACTGGTGGCAGAATATTCCTTATTAGGGGCCACCCACACAGGGCCCCTGACCTGTCCATTGTGGAAAAACATTATACATTCTAGGCCACAGCTGTTGTGTAACCCTGTCTTAAACGTCTGTGTGTATGCGTCTGTAAAATGAGTTAGTACTTTTAAGGAGTATGTGTGTGTGTGTGTGTGTGTGTGTATGTCGGTGTGTGTTGGTAGTGGTTTTCTGCTGTAATCTGCAGAATCTCCTCCTGGAGAGGCAGCATGTGACCCAAATCCTCTTCTCTTTCACAGTATGCTCCTCCATAATCCTCCTTCTCCCCAGAACTCCCTACTGTCCATCTAACTCCTACACACACACACACACACACACACACACACACACACACACACACACACACACACACACACACACACACACACACACACACACACACACACACACACACACACACACACACACACACACACACACACACACCCTCTTTGCTTAACTCTTATTTATAGTTGCACGTAGGCATACATCATATTCTACACAGTTTTTTCTTTGCCATTTATTCTTATGTAGTGTATGAACCTGAAAAAAAGAGCATAATATGTCCTTTAAATGCAGAACTTTAAACCAGCCTGTAAAAACCTCATCGCTGCACACTTGTGCCTGTGCAGGGAGGGCTGCAGTAAGGAGAAACGTAAAGGTTACAGAGACTGGCTTCCGATTGGAGGGTTGACATTTTGAGTTCCTTTGGGGAAGTGAACTGCTTTCAGAAGTTCTGATGGGTCAGGCGGGTTTTCAGGGTTTAACATAAGTCTAACTCTGCTCTGCTTTGGAATGAAAGCATGAACACAGGTTTCTATAAACCCTGAGCTTTACTATACAGTTCCTATAGAAATATGATAGGATTACTGTAATCCTGCACAAGATATCGTCAGACTCTTGTAGCTCGCTCGACCATAAATTCTGCTTTTCTCAGACATACTCTTAGAGTGCTGGATCCTGCGCTGTCATGTGGAAAATCTCCCGCCGTGTCCATTTTTAAATCGAGTGGCCTGCCTGGCAAATATTTGATACAATGTCCTCTGGTTTAGAAGTGATGAGGATGGGACTTCCGGTATGGCGGCGCGCTAGACAGACGTGTTTCTTTCTCCTCCGCACAATCTTATTAATCCTGATATAAAACCAAACTAACTACTACGACAAAGAGAGCAATACATTTGCTAAGAATACCCTGATGGCTTGAAAATTGATTTTGGCCTGTCCAAACAGGGTGAAGAAGCTACAGCTAATGCTAACGCTAACACAATGGCGGAAGGGAATGTTGGGAACGCCGGAGATGAAGCAGCAAGTAACTTGCCAATTCTCGAAGCTATCAAAGACTTAAAAACAGACAGGATGGAGTATTGGCTGCAATTGCTGGACTGAGGAAGGAGGTCGGAGAATGTATGGAACGTGTTAACAGTGCAGAGTTGCGCATTTCTGGCACCGAGGACACTATCGTCCACCTACAGGCTAAGGTACAGAGCCTCGAAAGTAAAAACAAAGAAATGGAGGACAAAGTTATCGACTTGGAAGCAAGGTCCGGAAGTTTTAACTTAAGGCTGGTAAATATGCCAGAGAAGGCGGAAGGAGACAACGCCTGCTTAATTCTGGAAAAGTGGATCCCGGAGGCCCTTGACATCTACTCGCCAAACTCCAAGCTAATCCTGATACGCGCACACACAATTGGTCAGAGAAGCGATCCAAATGCTCCCCCGAGAACACTGATCATGACATTTCTGAATGACAGAGACAAGATGACGGTGCTGAAAGTGGTCAGAGCCAAAAAGCAACTACTCTACAAAGATAGGCCGGTCCGGTTCTACCCAGACCTGGCGACCGGGATACACAAGAAGCAGAAGGAATTTGATGCCGTGAGGCAGAAACTTCACTCCATGGGGATTCGATACGGCATGCTTCTTCCTGCCAAATTGCTGGTGACACATAAAGACAAAACACAAACTTTCGAGAAACCAGCGGACGTGGAGGCCTTTATCAGGCGAATTGAGGAGGAGATGACGGGTTGAACAGGGCCATGAGGCCGAAGAACGGGCTAGCATGCCAGCTCCCATTAGCGTACGGGGCTACAAGGAACAGAACATTAAAATACGGCCACTCTTGGTATCCTTTTCTTAGCTGCTACGTTCTGATCTGAGTTGAGCAAGGTAATCAGCTCCTTTTACTACCCAAGCGAGAGGGGTCATGACTCTTATACATAGGTCCATTCCACTAAATGTCACAAAGGTAATCGCAGATAAAATGGGAAGGTATTTGATAATTCAGGGTACTCTTTATACAGAATGTCTTAATCTGGTTAATATTTATGCACCAAATAAGGATGACCCACATGTTTTCAATGACTTGTTTTTTTATCTTGGCATCTCTCGAAGGCCAATACATTATAGCTGGAGACTTTAATTGTACTTCAGACCCTGGTAAAGATAGATCTTCACATATAGACAAGACTCTCAACAAAAGTAGAGAAATTATTCACCAATCCATTGAAGAGTTACATTTGAGGGACATATGGAGGGATGGATGCCCTGGATTGTCAATGTATTCCTGTTTTTCTAATACTCATAAAACATACTCCCGAATTGATTACTTTTTAGTTTCTGCAAGTTGGGTTTGTAAAGTTAAGGATTGTATGTATGATACATGTATGCATGTTCTGATTTCGGATCATGCCCCGAACAGTATGGTTTATGCAGATCCAGGGCTGTTGAGGGATCCCCCCCAAATGGAAATGTCGGCACAAATGGTGACAGGACTCAGACCTAATAGCTTTTCTGGGAAAACAAATTGATCTATATTTTACGCTTAATACTTCTGAAACCTCTGCAAGCACCAGGTGGGAAGCGTTTAAGGCTTATATTAGCGGTCAGATTATTAATTTTATGAGTGCCAAATCTAAAAAAAAACAACAACAAATATTCTTATTAGAGTCAAAAATTAAAGTCATGGAAAACATTAATTTTAGAAATCCCTGTCCTAAATTACACCAATAATTGTTACTATTAAGAGCACAATATAATGAAATCTCAGCCTCTAAAGCAGCAGCTAACTGCTAACTCATTCTGCTGTCAGTTGACAATCATTGATTGGCCTGTCGGTCTCCTTTCCTTTCTGAAAGTCATAACGATTACATTAGTCATTTAGATTACTTATGTCCTCAATTACCATGGGATTACTGAAACCACCATGAATTAAAGAAATGGTAGAAATGAATCTAATCTGAATTTTGAAACATTCCTTCCCATCTCCTGCCTCTAAATATATCAATAAACATTAGGATGTGATGCTCCTGACTACCATACAAGTTTAAGAAGAAAATATTAGTTTGAAAGAATTCAAAGCAATAAACAGCAATAGGCTCTTTAACCAAGGCAACTTTAGCCTAACATGTATATGTTAACAAGGCAGGTAAGATAGCTGTTCACACTATCTATGTATATTTTCTACTTTTTTAATGCTATTTTATTTCTATTTAAGATGTTTACATTTTCGATTGTTTAATTCTAGTCTTTTAACTTCTCTAATGTACAATGCCTTGTCTTTTGCTGCTGCAATGCAAACATTTCCCCAAATGGTATCAATAAAGTACTTCTTATTTTATCTTAAACCTCAAATATTAGCGACTTTTACATTTAAAAAAAAAAAAGTTATTGATGTAACTACATACACATATCGATATGTTGTATAAATATTGCAAATCAAAACCTTTATTGACCACTAAAAAAAATCACAGTTCTATCTCCTGTTATTAATGCATTCAAATGGCCCGCCATGAACTTCCGGGAACGATCAGGGGCCATTTCTCAATGGGTGCGTCTCACTTCGGTTATTTTTCATTTCCTCGCTCCTCGGGCTCTGTATCACCGGAAGTGTATTTGTCTGCGCCATCTTGAGTACCGTCCCAGTGGCCTTATTTTTGCCGGAGGATCGAGGAGTGATAACGGAGGAGCGATAATCGAGGAACTACCAGACCATCCTCCGGTGAAATCCTCAGACACTCGCCCCGCCCCCTTACTGCGTATCGCTCACTGATTGGACGATGCAGGATGTGCACTGATCTGGCTGCTGTCAGACATCAGCTGTGCGGCGTCATCACAAACAGACGTCGCTTCACGTGACACTCCGGAGGAAACAACGTCCCATTGCTCTTAAAACTCATTTCCCTGCTTCTCGTGGTTTCCTTGCGTCTCTCCATGCTTCCCTGGTGGGAGGAAGTTGCAGGGAAACGACGCAAGTGAGGGACGCAAGGAATCCATTTAACCGAAGTGAGATGCACCTAATGTCGAGTAAAGCTGCTGCAGAGCCACTATTTCAAGTCATCGAGTGGCGCCGAATACTGGGCATTTAAACAGTCCTTCG
Source organism: Pseudochaenichthys georgianus (assembly GCF_902827115.2). Classification (NCBI taxonomy): domain Eukaryota; kingdom Metazoa; phylum Chordata; class Actinopteri; order Perciformes; family Channichthyidae; genus Pseudochaenichthys; species Pseudochaenichthys georgianus. The sequence continues at coordinate 36,578,199 of NC_047506.1, forward strand.
GCGCCACTCGATGACGTAGTATACTTGAAATAGTGGCTCTGCAGCAGCTTTACTCGACATTGAGACCATGAACCATGTGACGATCAAGTATTTTGGACTTCCGCTGTCGCAACTCTTCTATCTATATGGCGCTGGACGTCAGGGATTTCACAATGTGAGACGGGTTTTGAACATTTTACATGACCAAAAGGGGGCGCCAGATACAGCTCTCTTGGCATTAGATGCTGAGAAAGCTTTCGACAGGGTGGAATGGTCCTATTTGTTTGAACTTCTTGACCGTTTTGGTTTTAGGGAGAATTTTTGTAACTGGGTAAAACTTGTATACAATGACCCGTATGTAGAACTAATTACCAATAACATCATATCAAAGCCGATAAGGATCGGTAGGGGCTGTAGACAAGGTTGTCCTTTATCCCCCTTTCTATTTTTAATCGCAATTGAACCATTTGCTATTGCTGTGAGAGAGCATACAATGATTACAGGCATAAATGTGAGAGGGTTTGACCATCGAATAGCTCTTTACGCAGATGACGCGATTCTCTTCCTTAGAAATCTGGAGAATTCTGTACCAGCCCTTATGGATCTGATTAAAGGGTTTAACCGTATATCTGGTTACAAAGTAAATAATTCAAAATCCTCCATAATGCTCCTTAACTCGGAGGAAAGGTCTAACCCACCCAAACATGCTGGTCATTTTAGAACAGTAAATACTTTTACTTATTTAGGTATTCAGACTGTTCCCAAATTGGAAGATATTGTGAACTCTAACTACAACCCGATTATAGCGTCTATTTCCAAATCAGTTGATAGATGGTCAAACCTTCTACTGGGCAGCTCAACTGAGAACATTGATGTTTTACTACACAGAGGAGGGGCCTCCGGCGTGGAGGGATGTTGAATCTTGCTCCTTAAAGCTCCCACTTCCCACTTATCTATATTCTGACAACCCTAAAAACCCTAAAAAAAAGACATCCAACCCTATGGTTAAAAATAAGATTGGTGTCTGGCAGGAGGTTAAAAAATGGTAGGCAAGTACCAGTGTCTTGAAGTGGATTCTAGCAGTTACCGGAAGCCAGTGGAGGGAGCGGAGGAGCGGCGTGGTGTGGGAAAATGTAGGAAGGTTGAAGACCAGACGAGCCGCTGCATTCTGGATGAGCTGCAGAGGTCGGATGGCACATGCAGGTAGACCAGCCAGGAGGGAGGTGCAGTAGTCTAGGCGTGAGGTGACGAGAGCCTGGACCAGAACCTGCATCACTTTCTGGGTCAGCTGGGGACGTATCCTCCTGATGTTGTAAAGCGTGTATCTGCAGCAGCGGGTTGTAGCAGCGATGTTTGCAGTGAAGGACAGTTTGTTATCTAGGATCACACCCAGATTCCTTGCAGTCTGAGTCGGGGAAACAACAGAGGTGCCGATGTTGATGGTCAGGTCAAGAGTGGGAAAAATCTGTATCGGCAGATTGTCAAAATCAAATGATCGGAATCGGATCGGGAGCAAAAAAAGGTGATCGGGACATCCCTAAAAAAGAGTGATTACTTTAACATTTATTGCACAGTGGTTTACGGAACTTTTTACGGAATGTCTGCCTTTAGAAAAGATTACTTCCATTCTCAAAGACAAACAAAAGCTGTTCCAGAAGGTCTGGGGACGTTTTATACCAAGAACAACAACCTATCTCAATTACTGAACGAACCTGGGGCAGGGTAATATGTTCAAATGACTGATATCCTCTGCAGAAATACGGTCTTATTACTGGAGAACTGGATGGTTGGTGATGTATTCAAGTGCCCTTGTTGTATGTATGTACCAATTTAATGTATTATTGTGATTTTTCTTTAATGTAATGTAGTTGTTCTCTGTGTATGTATGTATTGCTTTTGGTTCTGTGTTTTCATTTTATGTATGTGATTTTTTGAAGAATCACATATTGATTTAAAAAAAAAAAAACGAAGTGATGAGGATGGAACTCACAGAATAACAGAAGTCTGCTGTGAATGCTCTATCACACATCAAACGCAGGATGTGTGTGAATCTTTCATCTGCAGCACTTTGAACAGCTGGTGATGTGCAGTCACCGTAACCAACAGTGGCCTTATTTTCCAAACTAGGGATTATCAGATTACATGTAACTGGATTACATAATCAGGATGCCAAAAATATTTACTGTATTCCCTTACAGTTACATGCAAAAAAGACGTTATCAGATTACTGTTATATTTCTAAAGTGTGCATTGCTAGCAGGGTGACAGTTTTACTTATAGTTAAAAAAAAAAAGTATAATGTATTCTTTGTAAACTGTACTGTTCTGTAGGCTGATGCTTTGTGTACATATATAAGCCTACTGCTTGAATCTGCTTAGTCCTTTTTTTATTCAGTAGGTGAACCTATATGTTCATACAATAAGTGGGTGAGCTTAACTGTATGAATTAAACTAAAACAGAGCTTTTCTCTGTCAGCTCAGATGTTATTTCTGCTTTTTTCAACTGTAGTATATGCTCAATGAAAGGCACCTTTTCCTATCAATACAATCTCTCAGCAGAGGACACATTTTTGGTCTTGAATATGTTGTTTCTTCTTTTCTAAGGTTACATTATTCTGAGTTAAAGCCATCCTATTGATATTTCTTATCTCTTTTATTTATTTGCATTGCATTTGATATTGAGGTAACCCAAAAGTAACAGATGGGCGCTCGTCCGGGATCGTCCCATTTGTTTCAGCTCGGCTCATAGGCGGCACACAGATGGAAGACCAGTTTACATGTAACAAAATACTTATTTATTCACAATATAACAACACTTAGCAAACCTAAAACAAATGTGGATGTCAGTCATCAGGTGTGTTTGCATGTACTGTGGGGTGTGGGATATGTGTACCAAAACAGCAGCTGTGTTCTAAAGTGAGAGCCACAGTGTGGGATGGTTTTGGGCTCTTTATCCAAGCCACCCAGGTGTGGCTCATCAGGCTGATGGCTTGATCACTTGTGACACAGATGAGAGCCAGCATGCAGAAGAGTCTATATAAGTAAATGGAATATGATGTATTAGATAGATGCAAACAGATGAATGTTTATGGATGTTCTTTAAAGAGTCCAGGTGTTTAATAGTCTCATGGCCTGTGGGGTGAAGCTGTCCCTGAGTCTGGTGCTTTCAGACCTGACGCTGCGGGAGCCGTTGCAATTCAATACATGTTTTAAAGTAACCCTCCTAACCCTGTTGTTTCTCTCCAGGGCCTGAAGGCGGCAGACAACGACCCCACCGCCCCCCCATACGACTCCCTGCTGGTGTTTGACTACGAGGGCAGCGGCTCCACCGCCGGCTCCCTCAGCTCCCTGCACTCCTCCTCCAGCTGCAGCGACCAGGACTATGACTACCTCGGAGACTGGGGGCCCCGCTTCCGCAAACTGGCCGACCTCTATGGCGGAGGGGAGTATTAGCACCCCAAACAAGCACCCTCCACACCCCATCCTAAGCTCAGGTTGGGTGGGTGGGGTTAAAGGAAAGAGGATAATCGGTGAACATGAGTTATGGATCTGCACTTCAGTATTACCAAGAGACAGCTCGCTGACGAAGGTGGGCGACACTAGGGACCATTCTGACTCCTTGCCGAGCAAGGCCTGGCACCGGATAGCATTCAGGCTAACAGACAGTATGATGTTATCCCTTATGCTAACACAATGTGAGCAGCCAGACGAGTGCGCTCAGAGAGGGATGCTGTCTCTAAAGAGCTACAACAGCCATGCTACAGACGCTCACTTAACACTTGAATCTCACAGTACAGGAGCACTGGGGTCAAATGTGCCTTTTTGTACATTTTTTCTTTTTCGATTGTGTTCAGTCTCGACTCTGCTTTAAAGCTCCCGATGTTTTGCGACGGCAGCTGGAGGAGCACTTTGCCATGATAATGACCGTGTGTGTGTTTGCATTGCACCCCGTTACCTGTATGTGTGTAAGAGTGTGTGAGTCATTTCCACAAACACACTGGATGGACACTATAAAAGGTTATGTTATGAGACAATGGAGGATCCTGCCAGCAAAAACATGGCTCTACTGTACAGCTCTGGGTGTGCAGCTCTCAATGAAGTGTACATATTCTACATCATTTAGTTACGTACTCACGATCGCTGAAGCTTAATCTTGGCTGTTCCAAGTATAACGCGATGGAACACCTTTCCACCTTTTCCTGCCAGCATAAACAGCGTTCTGCCCTGGAGTTAATGTGACTGACTGCCCGTGTTAACAAAGCCGGCCAAAATCTGAATATTTGATATCCTCTCCGCGTCCCCCACACTGATGTTCCTCCTCCAACATCATGTCTAAGCTTTGATGGAAGTGCTCTGAAGAATGCCTCCCCTGTTTTTATATCTCTCTTCTCAGATAATCCTGCACATTTAGTTGCACAACAAATTCAATTATTTACAAACCTAGGAGGTTATTACAAGCAGCGAAAGGTATTTTTAGTGCAGTTTAAATATTGTGGTTATGTCCTTGCAGCACTTTCACAAATGGGAAATGTTAATAGGATGTATTGGAGCCTATTTGCCAGATGATAAAGTAGAAAAGCAAAGTGGTGCAAGATAAAGTGATGACATATGATTTCCATTTATGTTGTGCAGATAAAAGAAAGACAAACCTCTCTTTGCAGAAAGAGAGTAAGAGTAGTGTTTGGCCGACCTCAACTTCCATAAAAGAAATACACAACAAGTTGAATCACATTGATTTCATATACATGTACTGTGCAAATAACCACTATAGGTGCTTCTAAATCTGTTAGTATGAACCCTGACTTTTTCTCACAAGCATGGTATGGCTGTCGATATCACATAAAGACACATCCATGTTAAGTTGCCACGCAAAAGCACAGAGTTGCACACATTGTGAGGTAATCTCACAGAACGACTTCAAGTGACTAATACAGAGCATCTGTGTCATGATCAACACAGCTGGAAGGTTTGTTTACATTGATTTCTGTAGTCAATACACCTAAGGAATAAACGAGCACACAACTCCATCTCCAGCTCTATATTACCAAATGTAAACAACACATGTCTGCCAAAGCCTACTGCTGTAACATGCAATATGTGCAGGTAACAAAAACAGTATCAACTCATCATCATTATAGCTGCACTGGTCTTCAAATTGGCCAAGGAGTATTTGATCAGGGGTAATGGTTTATTTATACGAGAGCAACCCATCCTGGTACGTTCCTTCTACATTATGGCCACGCCCCTGTTGGGGTGCTAACCAAATACCAGCTAACATTTGACTTGAGGTAAATAAAGATGCTGAGTACTTCCACCAGTCAGATACAAAATCATTTGCATAACAAGCAACAACTACGGTGAGGCAGGCAATTACACAATGTCATTTGGGATTGTTCATTGGCATTAATATGGTAAAATTAATAGCAAAAGGGGATCAATGTCCTGTCAGTCTGCCAGTGGACCAGTGGCAGGCAGCATTTAAACACTTGGGATTTGCTTTACTTGTCAGTATTTCATACTTGCAATGCTAATGCAGCATTTACATTCACTACTTTGACTTTTAACATTACAACGGTTTACTTTGACGTTGACCTCAGCATCCTTTAATTATGACGTTTTTCCCACAGACGTACAGTATTGAGGGACTGTATGTGTGTCCTCTGTGGAGGCCTGAAGCCAGATATATTTTCTTTTACCATCCTTAAGTAATGGACATTTATTTAGATTTTGAGGCAGACTGGTGAAACCCAGAGCCGTACAGAAGAGCCACATATTTTTGCCAGTTTGGTGTTCAAAAGCTTGTGAGAAGACATGTACAGTGATGCTAGACTTTAGATAGAACTTCTGTTTTTTGTTTTGCTTTTATCACAATGTAACTTATGCAGCTGATCGCTAATAAAGGGAGACTTCAGTCCTTGTTTTTGTAGCAAAAATTGTTCTTACTCTGCTGTGGTGGATTAAATACAAAAAAAGGCAATGTTTCTTTTGTCTGCTGATGGTTTGCCTTAGTGTTCTCTGGTAGTCTCCAACTGGCTATTCACTGTAAACTAAAATATGTACAGATTGTATTGTTTTCTCTTGTTGTTCTTTTGGCTGTTGTCTCGGAAAATGACATGCTAATATCCTGAATCCTTGTATATGTGTAATTTGGATTACAAATTAAAACGATTTTGCATGTTTTTATCTTTTTATTTTGAGAAAACAGTATTTTTCGGATCCTTTGCAAATTATTTCATCACCAGTCACACACACAACAACATTCAGCAGTCTAACTCCCCCACCTCTTTGTTAGGGGTGTGGGACAAAGGTCCTTCAGGTGAGATACAAATTCAAAAGTATATATCACACAGAGCTCTAATTTTTTTGTTTTGTTTCGTATGATATCAGTATCTGGACTCTAGCTTTATAAATTTCCATAAGAACGAATAACTCCTCGGATTTTAAAAGGGTTAACATTGATTGATTTTTGGCCACTTGGGGCAGCAGAACACACTGTAAACAACATTGACATAATAACCCATTCAAATGCTGTTATAACTGCTAACACATGAGCACAATCCACCAACTCCTGAGAAAAATATCTGTCTCTAACTGCTAAATGATCTTTATCCAATCTTATCCCTCTGAAAACAGCACCTGCTACTAGAGACCAGGTTGATGAGAGCTGTGAGACTCAACCCGAACAGTGCAATCAGCTTAATTAACAAAATCTTAATAATAAATGCAAAGTTGGTGATAATTCTGTAGGTATAGCATTACTAGTGAGCTTTTCCAAATTACACATTGTCATTTAATTCATTTTGAATGTTAAAATATAAGTGCAGCTTTAAAAACCTTTACATGTGTTCATACTTTTATCATTAAAGTAAATGAAACGGTAGCTGTAGGAGAAGTATCTTAAGTAGCCCAAACTAAATAAGGGCTATTATTCGACTTCCTTAAAGTTAAATAGAATCGCATTATCAAAGCAGCAGAGACATAGAGGTTTTTTTCTAATGTATTTTTCGTTAGTTGCCTGAAATAAGGTCTGTCGTTAACACAAGCTAAAGAGATTCAACCTAATGTTCTACAACATAAAATGTTTCAGTAAATACCCCATCTGTGTATCATGTTAAAAATGGCGGTTGCTAACGAGTGACTATATATATATATATTTATATTTTTTTTTAATTTAACCAGATAAAAGCATTGAGATAGAATCTTATTTGCAATGCTGACCTGGCCAAGAAGGCAGCAACGTTACACATAACACATAACACAAACATATAAAATACAGAGAACATAACTAAGAAAACAAAAGACAAAAAAGCAGTCACTACATTGTGCACATTAGGACAGTAAGAAAGGTGCACTACTTATTACTGCAAGAGCAGCTAGTGGTAAGGACTTCAGACAACTACAATTTAAAAGAGGCTATTGAGACAAGTGCCGTCAATTTGAGGCGTGATTGAAGGTCATTCCAAGACCAAGGACTATAATAAAAAAAGACTCCTTTTTCCAGCCTCAGCCCGCACGGCAGGTACCTGGAACCGTATCCAGGCACTGGATCTGAGGTTGTAAGAGTCACAAACTGGAGCAAATCTGGCACATATATAGAGTGGAAGCTTACCTAAAATGGCTTTATACATTAATACATTCTGTGTTAGAACTTCAATATGGTGTTTGAAGTTCAGATTACTGTCCAACCAAAAGCCAAGATATGTGTAGGTATCGACAAACTCAAAAGAGACGCCATCAAGGGTGTCAATGTAGAGGCAAGAGGATGCTGACTTGGGAGCAAAAAGCATTGCTTTGGTTTTCTTACTGTTCAAAAGCAGTTTGGAATCAAGAAGTGCATGATGCAGCGTGATAAAATCTGATTTTAAATTGGAAACGGCCATATCCAGAGAAGGAGCACATGAGTATACAATAGTGTCATCAGCATACATATGATAGGTAGAAAATTGCATCTGATTACAAATATTGATTACATATAATAAAAAGAGCAAAGGCCCCAAAATAGAGCACTGTGGAACTCCCTTCTTCAAGGTGACAGGGTCAGAGACAGTACTACCCAACCTGACGCATTGAGTACGGTCGGTTAGATAACTCTGAAACCGGCAAATGGCATTATGACCGAAACGAGACACCAACATAACATTATACATAATGTGGTGATCTACAGTGTCAAATGCTTAGGCTAGGTCAATAAACAATGCAACACAAACAGATTTTTTATCCAAAGCAGCCTTAATATCGTCTAAGACAGGCATCCTCAAAGTACGGACTCCGGTCCGGATCCGGACCGAACCACAACTGTCTCTGGACTCTGAGCAAATTATACTTTTCATATGTATTATCCGTGTTATCTGCGAGACATCGCCACAACGCAACGAGTCAAAATGATCCGCTATGTCCATAGACTGCAAACAGCGCTCGTCGGACATTTATGAGAGAAAGTCTCTAATGTCCGAGTGCAAGTGAATGCAGCACAAGATGCACGTCATGTAACCCCTCCCCCGGTCCTAGCGCGAGCGTGGACATATGATTGGCGGCGATTTCATTTGAACTGGACGGTGCAAAACGAGAAGCATTCGGACCAAGCACTGAAGGAATGAGGTATTTGCGGTCTACACTGACAGAGAAGAGACTGTCAGTTTGGCTGTACTCAGCATTGAATCAAAACGCACTAAAGCTGTTGATCTTAATACGTTTGTGAGGCGTTTTGCTGAACAAAATGGTAATCGCCGCATTCAGCTGTAATACACGTCAACTTGATGCTCTGCTCACGGATGAGCATACAAAACTATTAAGATGATGACCTTACGTGTGTAAATATATTTTTTTCTTTGAGGGGGTCTGCCCCCCAAAAACAGTTTTAAGTCCTGAGAAAGTCAAATAAGACGTTGTGTAAAACTACACTGCCCAGCCAAAAAAAAGTAACCACTTTGATTTAACTAGGTTAGTAGGTAAGGACTTTCCACTGGATAACAACTGAAGTATAAAAGAATGCAGGACTGAAGTGATGGAGACCATGTTTGAAGGCAAACAAAAAGAGGAAATAACAGGTCAAATCAAGCAAATCCCCCTCTCAGATTCCACAGCAACCAGAAGAACATAAATACTTGCTGGTGATTTGATTAATCAGCTTTGTGATGGAATACAAAATGCACAGTGCATTTCCTTAGCTGTGGATGAGTCCACTGACACTGCTGACAATGCTCAGTTGCTGGTCTTTGTGAGTTTTTATGATGAGGCAAAGGGGGAGTTTGTTGAAGATGTGTTGGGCCTGACGAACCTCAGTGGACACACAAGGGGGCAAGACATTTATAAAGCAATAATGGGAATGCTGAATGAAAGAGAGTGCAGCTGCCTTTATTCATAACTGCAGCTCTTACACTGCGACTCTGAGGGGTCAAGCACAGACACAACAACAATGAAAACTGCTGCATACAGATTATTTTTGATTTTGCAACCTCGTGTTAAGAATCTTGTTGCAATTGTTTAAAAGTTTGAATGACCGTAATAAACGGACCTTTGTCTTATTGAAACATTTATTTTGGACCTTTAAGATTTGTATTTGAGTACCCCTGGTCTAAGACTTTCAGACTGGCAGTCACAGTACTGTGCTTTGATCTGAATCCAGATTGCATAGGGTAGAAACTAGGGATTCAAGAATCTTTGATAACACAGAAAGATTTGAGATAGGACGATAGTTATTCAACTCCATGGGATCACCAGCTTTCAAGAGGGGCGATACCAGAGCTTGCTTCCACACAGCTGGCAGTGTGTGAGTGGACAGGGAGAGATTACAAATATCAGTTGTGCTATAATCTGAGCTGCAATTTTTAAAAAGAACAGGCCAAGGCCGTCAGGCCCGGCAGACTTTTTAGGATCAATTGATTGACCGAGAAATATGCTAAATCAAAAACAGAGGAGTTCATCTCTTGACTAGGGCTGTGAGTACGACCATTTAGAGAGTCATGACTTTGCTCATCAAAAATGTGACCAGCCTTTTTGAAGTGAGCATTGAAAGCATTAGACATACCATCTCTTGACCTGACTATCAACATCGGCACCTCTGTTGTTTCCCCGACTCAGACTGCAAGGAATCCTATCCAATGTGATCCTAGATAACAACCTGTCCTTCACTGCAAACATCGCTGCTACAACCCGTTGCTGCAGATACACTCTTTACAACATCAGGAGGATACGTCCCCAGCTGACCCAGAAAGCGACGCAGGTTCTGGTCCAGGCTCTCGTCATCTCACGCCTAGACTACTGCAACTCCCTCCTGGCTGGTCTACCTGCATGTGCCATCCGACCTCTGCAGCTCATTCAGAATGCAGCGGCTCGTCTGGTCTTCAACCTTCCTACATTTTCCCACACCACGCCGCTCCTCCACTCCCTCCACTGGCTTCCGGTAACTGCTAGAATCCACTTCAAGACAATGGTACTTGCGTACCATGCTGCGAATGGATCTGGCCCTTCCTACATCCAGGACATGGTTAAACTGTACACCCCAGCGCGTGCACTACGCTCTGCATCAGCCAAACGACTCGCTGCACCCTCGCTGCGAGGGGGACCCAAGTTCCCATCAGCAAAAACACGTGGGTTTGCTATCCTGGCTCCAAAATGGTGGAATGAGCTCCCCATTGAAATCAGGACAGCAGAAAGCTTACACACCTTCCGGCGCAGACTGAAAACTCATCTCTTTCGACTCCACCTCGAGCGATATAATTACTAACAGAGAACTGCTAACAAAGCACTTATATACTAATAAAGGACTGGCTTATCTAAAGCCAGTTGAGTAGCACTTGAAATGTTTGGCTCTATGAAACCTGATGTACTTATATGATTCTGTTTTCTTCAAGGTTGTGTCTTCCTGGTCGAATGTACCTATTGTAAGTCGCTTTGGATAAAAGTGTCAGCTAAATGCAATGTAATGTAATCTGAATCTGAAATAAAAGAATCACTGACCTTCAGTTTTTGTGGAAAACTAGAAACCTTCTTGTTCTGAAGTGATTTAATTGTTTTCCAGAACTTAGAATGGTCATTAAAACAATCAGTGGTTAAGCTCAGATAGTAATCAGCTTTAGCTTTTTTAATAAGAAAAATAACGAAAAATTATGACACACCAATTATTTGATTACCTCTATCAAAACAACTGTCAACTGATCTGATTCAATTCTTTAATTGCGATTGATGCCCCGATTCAGCTTGACAAAACTAAGCCCCGTCCCCTTCCAACCACTGAGAAGAGCTCAGAGAATTCAGAAATACCTGAAATAATCAAAGTGTTGTGACTTTGGTAAAAGATGGTTTGGTTTGGGATAATTCTCTGAACCACTGTTCAAAGCTAATCGACTGTTTAAATTGCCTTCAGGTGTAACTGTGTTTGTATGAGTATGAGTATCTAGTGGTTTTAGAACCAGCCCTAGGCCAACTCTGACCATAAACTGGTCTAATTTCAGTATTTTTAAATGATTGCATGAGTGACTAGTTCACAATATATACATAAGACTATGAAAGCATTTTTTGAATGGGTTATACGAGGTCTCGTGCTAAACACTGGCACAGCTTCTTGTTTCTCTATGGCAGCTATTAATCCTCTTCTTCCTGCTCTGGACTTTTATCTCCGATCCAATTTGACACACAAAGAGTGTCTTTGGTTTCCAGGCCTGAGGGCACGTCAGCAGTATCTTCGCCCAGCAGACAGCCATCCACACAGGCACAATAACAGCAGAGCAGGCCGAGAAAACAGGAAAAACCCAGACCCTCTCCTGAGATCACATTCTGTCTGCTGCCCTGCTGTGTGTGTGTGTGTGTGTGTGTGTGTGTGTGTGTGTGTGTGTGTGTGTGTGTGTGTGTGTGTGTGTGTGTGTGTGTGTGTGTGTGTGTGTGTGTGTGTGTGTGTGTGTGTGTGTGTGTGTGTGTGTGTGTGTGTGTGTGTGTGTGTGTGTGTGTCTGTAGATGTATTGCAGAAACACAAAGGTCCAAAGCTGAAGTGCTGACTGCTGCTGAATAAAACAATACGTGACTGGAAGTCATAAGGAATAGGATTTAATTATTTTACTTCTGAATTTAGACCATTAGGCCAAATGAGTGATCCATTCTCACACTGATATTTATGGTGGCCAACAGGTGCAAACACGCTACAATGTCCCAACATGCTGAAGCTTCAGAAACAATGCAAATATTAAAACACAAATGTGCTAAATCACATGCAATGAAAAAAACATCTTCACTAACTTGTGCAGCATTTAGAAAACATTAGCGCATTTTCACTTGTTGACAACCGTAAATAATGACTCAGGGGGGGTGTTACCTACTCAAAAAAAGTGTTTAGGGAAGTGAAGGATCTTTTTGAAGGCATTACAACACATGAAGCTTCGCCAAGTTTCTTTTAGGAAGACTGTCTCGTACACTCTCATTCACAAATTCGCTCTCTCTCTCACTCGCCCTTTCTTTCCATAAGCATGGGCGTATCACTCCCTCAGCTAAACCAATCAGACCAGTCCTATCTCCCACAAGCCAATCAAAGCACATCCTGCAAACTTTTAAGTCTGCTCTCTTCTCCCCTGTCAGCTGTCATTTCAGGAGAATCGACGCAGCCCTCCCTCCCCCTTTCACCTCCAGTTCATCCGATCCAGGGCCCAGTCAAGCACCCTTCATCACTCTGGATCTTCATCACTCCGTCCAGCTCCTCACCACCACCAGTGTCTAGACCCCGGGGGGCTTCACCTTCCCTTGTCGGCCTCCCCCCCTAAATCCATCCCAGCATGATGGGGTCTAATTGCTAAAGTTGAATATGAAATATGTGTATCGCACCAAACAAACTCAAAGTCCTTTCTGATTGAAATTAAATCAGCAGGACCACATGCTTGGCAGAAGATCTCTAACTACCCAAATTAACAGTGCGTACAAATGGGGAACTGGGCAGTATAACAGCAAGTTTTATGAAAACAGTTAAATACCCAGTCAGATTATTACCTGTGTTTAATGGTGTGAGAAATGTTAAATAGGCCATTAAGTCATACTATACAATTGTGTTTTATTCTGGTTTTGCATCTGTTTAAACTATTTGTTCCACATAAATGTGGTTGTACTGCATGGACCAGAGAAAATCCTTTATTCCTACCACAGTAGGGAACATTTAAATTGTTAAAGCAGAGGCACAGTGCAGATCTAAGGCAACAATAAAATTACCAGACAAACATGTTACATAAAAAGGCAAGCACACAATAATAAAAAAAATTAAGTGAACATCCCTGGTCATAAAAATGTTAGCAGCATTATGAAGGTGAACATATAAAAGAAGGTGAAGCAGCGGCCAGTGATAACATGTATACTTTGTAAAAAAAAATATATTTTTGTATTTCTCAACATTGGTTTAACAGCCAGGATTACTAAAGTAGTAAAACAAAGTAATATTTCACATAACAGTGGTAGTGCAGCTAAATCCTTGCAGTATGCTTTCCACATTTTCAAAATAAAAGTATATTTTTCTCTCACAATAAAGGTTGTTTTGTTGTTGTTTATTACACACAATATTTCCTTTTCAACTTATTTTCTTACATATTTGACTGCTGTAGATCGGCAACAAAATATATTTTATATATAACATATATTTTTTTTTTGTTCTACAGTAGTTTTCCATGAAGAAAGTCTACAGTTGCTGGCTTGTTTTGCTGGCTCTGAGATGTGTTCAACAAAGAGCATTTTTGGTCTTTGAGGTTTTATTTTGTTGAGCCTACTCTGAGGTTTCTTAATGGACACAATGCTGGTGTCGTACAATAAATTATACACTAATTAAATTTCATATATTAACTCAGATTTAATACAAAAATCTATCCATTAATCAAAAAATACACAACATATTATTCTCAGTTCTGGATTTGTAACTTAATATTTTGGGCGAGTAATAATAATTTCACCAGAAATACTGTTAAACCTATTAGGACTGTATGCAACCCATTTTGTTATGCTCATTGTTTTGGTTTGTGGGAGGGAACTTTGAGATGTTAGCCTATGCAGACCATTTACATGCACAAAAACCTACAGTATATAACATACTACAGGATATGAAAAACTACAAAAAGCATAATAGGGCCCCTTTAAAATATATTATTTTCTAAAGTACATTTAGTATAGATTTATACTGTTATCATTTTTTTTTTAGATTATTCCTCACTCTGACGCATGTTCTTCTATAGAAACTCTGTGTGGCAAAGGAGAAATCTGACATTCATTCAGAGACACACTGTGCTCACACAAACCCATAAACCACCTGTTATCTGGTGATTTATACTTAGGTCATGTGACGACAGATGCACCGTGACCATGACAACAGAGCAAGCTGCAGTCACTAATAAAACAAATGGTTTCTATCAAGGTAAACAAGACATTTTAACATCCCCATGACATGGATTTGTATCCAGCTGTAGAGAAAAGGGCTGTTAGACAACAAAAATACACAGTACGTGTGTGTGTGTGTGTGTGTGTGTGTGTGTGTGTGTGTGTGTGTGTGTGTGTGTGTGTGTGTGTGTGTGTGTGTGTGTGTGTGTGTGTGTGTGTGTGTGTGTGTGTGTGTGTGTGTTTGACAGATATGGGTTGTTTGAGACAGATGCCAATATGTTTTAATAGCGAGTAAAACAGCTGGTGCATTATGTTTTTTCTAATGGAATTCAGTAGCTTTTGTCTGAACTAGGGATGGGTACGATTAATCGAATATTCGAATATTCGAAATTATTCAGGTATTCAAATAATTATTCATGAATTCATGTATTCGACTTAGTGCTCTCAAAATTATCGCGTTAACGGCGGTAATTAATTTTTTGAATTAATTGCGTTAAAATATTTAACGCATTTAACGCATGTGCAGAATGGCCCGCCCCATACGTGCCACCAGTGGCAGCGCCAGGGTATGGCTGGGGTAGGCTACACCCATACCAAGAAATGGCTTAGCCCCACCATGAAAAATGATGTTAAAGTAAGCAAAATAAAGTCTGCCAACTCGCGCGGAGTAAATTGCACAGACAGCAGTTAGTAAGATTGATTTCAGTAGCCACGGTTTTGAAAACTTTTGTCACGTAGTGATCGTCTTCTCAATAGAACATCTTTGATAACGGCGTGGTGTTGTTGCAGGAAGTCCCGACGGAGAATACTCTTGCTGTAGTACAGGGCAGAGCCATATAATAGTAATAATATGGCTCTGGTACAGGGGTGCACATAACTGGTACGCAGGTTATGTGCGTAATCTGAAATGCGTACCGTCACTTGTGTCACAAAGTCCATTTGCGTACCGACGTACTTGTGAAGCTTTTCCAGAAGGCGGTTAGATCACCGGACGACAGAGTCGGTCTCCGTGTGCACAGACAGGCTGCTGTTAACGTCGGTCTGTACAACGGAACTGTGCCAAAACTACGCCAGGCTGCGGAGGGAGACTCCCCCCTGGAGAACTGCGCTAAAACAGCTGATCACAACGTGCACACTCTGTGGTCACGAAGTACTCCACTAGCCCCCCCCTCCCTGTGACTTTCCTGAAGTACTCCCCCGTTGATAGAAATCAACACGTAATGAATTAAGACCCCACGATTTGATGATTGATAGGTGTGTGGGTTGTCTTTCATTTTGACATGCAGAAAAATGTTATAATTAACATAGATACTGTATGTTAAATGGATATATCCGCCTTCTTTCATTTATCTTTCCATTCCCACAACAATATACATAAATAAATGGCATATTTTGGACATAGTTCGAATGGTGATTAATCATGATTAATTAATTTTTAAGCTGTGATTAATCTGATTAAAAATTATAATCGTCTGACAGCCCTAATTCGAATTTTTTTTTTTTGGAGGGATGCCTAAATTGATTACATATTATCAAATTGAATAATTCAATGTATATATATATATACGACAGTGCCATAGCTAAATGTGTTAGTTGACGTCTAAAGGTGTGTTTTGCTCCGCTCACCGGTCCCTCACAGCGGGCAGAGCTGCAGGTGCTGATCTCTCTCTCTCTCGCGTCCGGTTATACTTCACTCGTGTTTATGTCCAAATCCATGAGAGGGGTCTGCCTGCAGACCTCCACTCTCAGGACAGTTCCGGTGCAGACCTCCACTCGCAGGACACCTCCACTGTCAGTACAGGAAGTGCACGCTAAGAATTCCAAAATAAAATCACCACTATCAGTACAGTGCCACTTTCCAAACAGGAAATGCACGCAAATACAAAATAAAATCGGATCGTGACGGATCGTGACACTTATTATATACATATGTATATATCTATATATATATATATATATATAGATATATACGGACACCTCGTATTGTAGTTACTATCAGTACAGCCGCAGCGCCACTTTCCGAACAGGAAATGCACGCAAATACAAAATAAAATCGTACTGACACTTATTATATACATAAAGTATATATAGATATATATAAAAATAGGGACACCTTGTATTGTTTACTCTCAGTAAAGCACCACTTTCCGAACCGGAAATGCACGCTAATACAACATAAAATAGCACTGACACTTATTATATAGATATATATCTATATAGATATATTTATATCTATATAAATACGACATCTTGTATTTTAGTTACACCCGCTAGACAACAGTGGAAGGTTCGAGAAACAACCGTGTTTGCCGGGTGCACCGCGGCGGAGGTGGGGAGGTTCCAGCTGGGAACCTCCACCCCGCTGCGGGACCCGTGGGACCCCTGGACGGTGCATCTTGGTCACGCTTCATATCGGCCGGCGCGGAGGCCCTCCGACAGTGGGTCGCGTTTGCCATTCGATCAGTGAGAGGAGAGGAGAAAAATGCAACAAAAATGGTCAAAATCCGTTAATATTACAATTGTTACATTTACAAATAGCATTGTTTACTCACTCATACACTGCGTGTCTCTGTTGCCAACTAATGGGAGGAATGGTGCTGCTTGTGCTGAGACATCAGTGAAACAATGTCGGGATCCAAACTGGAGAGTTTTAGTCTCATATCACAGTCCACATTGATCCTGTTACGCTGCTTTGTTTTCAGACCAACAAGTGCAGAAAAACCAGCTTCACAGTTGTAGGTGGTTGGAAATGGCATCAACTGTTTCAGAGCAGCGTCAGCCAGCTCTGGGTGCTCAGGCTGGACATGGACCCAAAAGTCTGTCAAGCTTTTCTCTCTGAAAGTCGTCCTCAGTGTCCCATCAGATGCGATGTCCACAAGGCTGTCAACCTGTCTCGGTGGGAGCTTGGAACTGACGTGTTCAATGTGTGTTTTGTCCCCAAATGGATTCCTGATCCACTCAAAGCCTGCATCTAGTTCTGGGAAATATCTTCCCAGCTGAAAGTGAAAGCCTTGCAGATGTTCCTTGAAGGCTGCAACTGTGCCGCCGTCCAGCTCTTCTTCTGCAGCGAGGAGAAAATCCGCCAGCGTCGGAAAACAGTCAAACTCCTGGCGATCCAGACGGACACACCACAATTCCATCTTGAGGCGTGCAGCTTTAATTTTGTCCTGCACATTGAAAACAGTAACAGCTTTCCCCTGCAGCGCTAAGTTCAGAGCATTGAGAACGCTAAAGGCATCGGCCAGGTATGCCAATTTTGAGAGCCACTGGAAGTCATGCAGTCTGTCATACAGTTAATCAGTATGATGCAAGAATAACATCACCTCATCGCGCAGTTCAAATAGACGGGTGAGAACTTTCCCACGCAACAACCAGCGAACTTCAGTATGAAAAAGCAGTTTTGTGTGTTCACTTCCCATTTCTTCACACAGAGCTTTAAAAAGACGTGTGTTCAGTGCTTTGGTTTTTATTGTATTCACAATTTTCACAGACTGGTCCAGTACTGATTTGAGGCATGGTGGCATTTTCTTCACACCCAGCTGTTCTCTGTGAATGCAACAGTGTGTTGCTGTGGCACAAGGTGCAACTGCGCGTATACGCGTTGCCAGTCCCTTATGTTTTCCAGTCATTGCAGTCGCACCATCTGTGCAAATACCAACACATCGTGTCCAGTCGATATGATTCTGCACGATGAAATTGTTGACCGAGTCAAAAATGGCTTCCCCTGTGGTGTTGGTCGGCAGGGAACCACAAAAAAGAAATTCATCGTGCACATCGCCATTATGAATATACCTTACAAAACACAGCAGGTTTGCCTCATTCCCGATATCAGTTGACTCGTCCAGCTGCAGTGTGAAAAACTGGCTTTGGCGTAAACGTGTGATCAGCTGATTTTTCACATCTTCAGCCATGGCTGTTATTCGCCGCTGGACAGTGTCATTAGAGAGTGGGACCCTGTTAATTTTGTCACTTGCGGTCTCCCCAAACAATATGTTAGTCATAACTTTGGCAGCTGGTTTGACTAAATTCTCACCTATCGAATGAGATTTACCTGATTTTGCAATTAGAAGGGATGCTTCTGTAGCCTTCGCATTTTCCCCCGGTACAAAAAACTGTGAGGGCGCCTTCGTCATGTGTTTCTTAAATTCATCAAGTTTTCTCTCAAAAACTCCCAAAGGTTTCCCAATGTAATCCTTGTGTTTATTTTCAAAATGTCGCTTGAGCTTGGCAGGTTTCATAGACTCGTTCGCCAACGACTCGTAGCACAAAACACATTGGGGATTGGGATCCTCTTCATCTCCAGTCCAAAAAAAGCCAAATTTGATGTAGTCGCTGTTATATTTTCTCTTCACTTTAGCGCTGGACTTTCTGCATTCAAGCCGAGTTTCACAGCTTTCAGCCGGGTGGACAGTGAACCACTCTCCTGGGACTCAGTAACGCACACAAAAGCACTTGTTGCTGCTGAATCACCTGCATCAGGACGATGCACCTTGACTGTCGCATCAGATTTTTCATTTAATTTTCTTTTAACTGACCCTGTCTTTAGCCATCGATCCATCTTGTCAGTTGACCGTTCTTTTGTTTATTTTTTTTAGTTGACCGCTCAAATTGACCGCGCAGATCATTTATGACATAAGACGTAAAACAAACGTACGTACCTACATACATACGCTACATCTATGATACAGTCTATACTAGTAATTTTTTAACAGTTTGAGAAACACTTTAAACTTATAATACATATGAATTTCAAATGTGGCATTTTACTAATATACTCGCGGACCACTCTTTGAGAAAGACTGATCTAGAGAATTCGAACGGCTCTTATCATGGCTGCCACTGAGATACTTCCGGGTCATTTCACTACGTTAGGAAGGTTCCTAAGAGAAACGGACTATTCGACCGCAACCCTGCATTGTCTTTCACAGACACTATCATTCTCTCTCACACACACACACATTACTATACCGTCCCTCATACATACTATAATTCCTCTCTCACATACACTATCATTCTCTCACACACACACTACTATACCCTCATACATACTACAATTCCTCTCTCACATACACTATCATTCTTACTCACACACAAAGTTTCCCATCTTGCATACACTACTACTAGAGTATTATATTGTAGTATGATGTTGTATGTAAGTGGGAATAATAGTGTTTCTAAGAAAATACAGTTTGGTATGTAAGTAAGTTTGATTTATGGCCCAGACAAAAGTGTGTGAAAGAGAGTATGATTGTGCATGTAAAAGTGTGACCACCATGCTTGACAGCTTCTCTGCTAGCAGGTGTGGCTGGATCGTGTTGAAGGCGCTGCAGAAGTCGAAGAACAGAATTCTTAGTGAGCTGTGCGGCTTCTCCAGCTGTGAGTAGGCTCTGTGGAGCATAGATGATAGCATCCTCTCCACCAGGGGTATTCAACTAAAATTCAACGAGGTCCAGTTAGAGAAAATCTCCCAATGCAAAGGTCCGGAACATCAAAATGTCTAACTTGCTTTATGAATTAGTGTGATATATATTGAAGTAGCCTGCAGCTTTATCAACGTCTGCATGTGTACCGTGGTACAGAGTGAAGTAGCCCTCCACTACACATTTAATTTGAAAGTCTTTTATTTTGTTCTGCAAAGAGCACAAATATATATCTTATTATCACAGTTCGCCACACACACACACACACACACACACACACACACACACACACACACACACACACACACACACACACACACACACACACACACACACACACACACACACACACACACACACACACACACACACACACACACACACACACACACACACACACACACACACACACACACACACACACACACACACACACACCGTGACTTCACTCAAGTGTGTGTTTACGTTCTCTCTGCACGTATTTACTATACTAACACAGAAACATAATGAACATCTGCATCAACATCCAAACAATAATCATGTCTGTTGCATTGCTATTCCAGACCAGTTTCATCTTGTACATTCAATATCAATTTGTTGCTCCGATACACAGTCAGCCAATCATGTCTACCGAATATTGTCACATTAACCAAATCAATTATGTATCTCTTTTAACTTATTTATTTATCTATTAACTATACACGAGCAGTCCGGGCTCTTTAGACCGGCTCATAGTTCTACTCTCCCGCCTCACGCTCGCTCAAGCTAACTAGGCCACCAGTGCTAACTACTGACTAGCCATTTTCAGTACGTTACGTTTGCTGAACAAGTAACGTTCATAAACACCACTACATAAAGTCCAACCGGGATCATAAACTCACACATAACATATTCACTCATCAATTACACAATTCCAACTCTCCGTTCTTACCTGCAAAGAGCAAAAATATATATCTTATTATCACAGTTCGCCGCACGCACGCACGCACGCACACACACACACACACACACACACACACACACACACACACACACACACACACACACACACACACACACACACACACACACACACACACACACACACACACACACACACACACACACACACACACACACACACACACACACACACACACACACACACACACACACACACACACACACACACACACACACACACACACACCCCGTGACTTCACTCAAGTGTGTGTTTACGTTCTCTGAACGTATTCACATGAGACTTCTCTTTGTCCCCAGCACAGTGTAGCGAACGCGCCCTCTGCTGGTCGGAGTTAGACACGATATACTGTTAGATAACACTACATTTTTCAAACAATAAACCAATCATTCCTTATCAGAAAACACACAGACAATTCTCACCACACTCTGAACATGAGCTATACTAAATGAAAATCATGTTAACATGTTAACTAATAATGTAGGTATATCAACCCACTGATGGCTCTGTATGCCACACTCCCCCCCCCAATAATAAATGTCTCCAGACATTTCAGATTTCAGTTATTTTAAAGTGGCACTTGACATTCAATTCAATTAGTACCCATTTATCCAAGTATCTGACCCATTTAGACCTATACCACTAAACATCAGTTACTGTACTCTGGATCCCAATCAGATCAACTCTCAAATGTAACAGAACTCATATCGGCCTCAGTCCTTTTAGTCTATTACCAGTCTCTTCTTTTGTACAGTATCAGTGCAATATGTTTTACCTGAATTGTCTCTTCTTCACAGTCCATATCATTTCACCATTCTACTTTTCAGAGTCCATTTTCTCCGAACTACGGTAATGTTCGTGTAATGTGAGTTCAACCCATTACCTCAACATCTAGTGATGCCCACGGTCGCCACATGACCGGTGGGTTGCAGGCTGGTGACATACTCACGACGTGCAGACTCTCAGCCCCCGCTTCCTCCCACGTCGGCTCACCCAAAGCGTTGTAGGTCAGCTTTCGGGGACGGTGCCTGTGTCGCTGCGGGTAGCTGGTCGCTGGCGGAGGGTCAGGATCATCTTCCTCTGATGAATCTTGTAAACTTTTCCCAGGCTCTGCCGTGCGGTTCTCACCATCTCCATCAGCTCTGTCTCCTCTTGAGCAACCGTTGCATCTTCCAGATCTGAAGCTCCGTCTTGCCTCGTCAGAGCTGGTGCAAATGGCTCTGCCTCTGGATTCAAATCTGCAGCTGGATTCAACTCTGCAGCTCTCTGACTTAGTTCTTGGTCGTAAGGGAAACGGCACACCAGCTCAACTTCATCACTGCTTTCGCGGTCTGAATCTTCCTCTGGTTCGCCGGTTTGGTGTTGTCTTGTTCTTGTCCGTGTCTGTATTTTCCTCTCTTGTTTGCAGGGGTGGGTTCCGGTTTCCCCAAGGGCAGACTGTCACATGGGAGTAGGAGGTTCCTGTGCAATACGCAACTCTTACCTCCTCCCCCTGGTGCTACTTCATACACCGGGCTGTCACTGCTCCTTCTCTTCACCACCACATGCACTTTAGTTTCCCAGTAGGACCGCAGTTTACCAGGGCCGCCTCTCTCTGACAGGTTACGCACGAGCACCCGTCCACCAGGTTGCAGGTCGGCTCCATGTGCTCTTTTGTCATAGCCTTTCTTGCCCCGTAGAGCTTCCCGGTCCCCTGTTTTCGATGCGATCTCATAGGCTTGTCGCATTCGGTTTTGCCAGTTCTGTACATATTCAGTGTAAGTCTCTTTTGCCTCTCTGGGCTGTAGGTTGAAAAGCAGGTCCAACTGGGAAACGAGGTGACATTCCGTAGAGCAAGTAGTAGGGAGAGAACCCTGTGACCCCACTGCGGGTGCAGTTGTACGCCTGCACCAGTTTTGTCAATGAGCTCTTCCAATCAGCCTTCTGTTCACTTGTGAGGGCGCGGAGCATTGATAAGATAGTTCTATTGAACCGTTCACACTTCCCGTTGCCTTGGGGGTGGTAACATGTTGTGTGGGACCCCCGCACGTCACAGCTCTTCTGTAGTTGGTCCATCAACTGGTTGTCAAACTCTCTCCCCATGTCGTGGTGAATTCTCTCTGGAAATCCGACGCGGAGTGCAAACTCATTGAATAGCTTGTCAACAACAGTTTTAGCAGATTTGTTTTTCGTGGCGTAGGCTTGGGCGAAACCAGTGAAATGATCGATCACAATGAGAATGTACTCAAACTCCTGTTTGCATGTCTCTAAGTGTAAAAAGTCAATGCATACTAGCTCACCTGGGCGTGTTGTGACAATCGTTGTCATGGGAGCCCTGGTTGCTTTGTGAGGTCGCTTTGCCTTGAGACACTCACACTCTTGGGTGACAAACTGTTCTATGTCAGAGTACATACGGGCCCAATAGAATCGATCTTGGATCAGGTTCAAAGTTCTCTCGACCCCGAGGTGTCCCATTTCTCTATGAAGCTCGTGGAATACTGTTTGACGATGCTCTTTTGGGAGGATAAGCTGTTGTTTATCTCCTACTTTCCTAAAGAGAATTCCCTCCTCATTGACATTAAACTTTGCCCACTGTCTCATTAATACTCTGACGTCCGCCGGTTCTGCTTTCAGAGCTCTCCTGGACGGGTGCTGATTGTCCCTCTTATAATGCAGAACTTGGCCTATGACAGGATCTCTCTCCTGACTGTCTCGTATCTGTTCTGGTGTCAGGGACTTGGATTGAGGGTGTGCACTCGCATCTCTCACTAAGTCTAGTGTCTCTATGGGAACTGTTGCTACCCAGATCGAGGGGGTGTCTCCCTGCACACTGACTCCCTGCACTGATGCACTGAACACCTCCTGACCCACCTCCTCTGTACACTGTGTCATCAACGCATTAATGTCTAATGGCATGCGGGATAGGCCATCCGCATCTGCGTTACTCTTTCCCGGCCTATACTTAATGAAAAAGTCAAACTCGGACATCTCCCCCACCCACCTATGACCTGTAGCATTAAGCTTAGCTGTTGAGAGGATATAGGTTAAGGGATTGTTATCTGTATATACTACAAAGTGTGGGGCATGATAAAGATAATCCCGAAACCGTTCACATATTGCCCATTTTAGTGCTAAAAATGTTCCAGAGTGCATGTGATAGTTCTTTTCCGGTGGTGTTAGAGTCCTGGAACCATAGCCTATAACTACCATCTTACCATTCTGTCTCTGATACAGTACTGCTCCCAATCCCTCCTGGGATGCGTCTGTGTGGAGAACGAATGGTTGGGTTATCTCTGGTACCCCAGAAGGGGAGGCTCTACCAGCTTGTCTATGAGAGAGTTCAATGTCCTTTGGTGGTTATCTGTCCATTGTATAGGAGTGTTAGGTGGGAGGTTCCCTTTCTTCCTGGTAGTGGCCCTGACCTTCTCTCTGTTCATTTGATCAGGTGTTGTTGAGAGCAGCTGGTAGAGAGGCTGGGCTATTCTGGAAAAGTTTGGGATGTATGTTCGGTAGTATGAGAGGAATCCCATTACTCTTCTCAACTCTCTCACTGTTGTAGGCGCTTTCTCCTTTAAGGCTTGGACTGGAGCCACCTCAGATGGGTCCATAGTGTAGCCCTGTCCAGACACCATCTGTCCCAGAAATCTCACCGTCCTCTTCAACACCTCACACTTGCGGGGGCTGACTTTAACCCTGTGCCCCTGATATCTCTGTAACACAGTTCTCAGGTGCTCAATGTGGTCCTCAAAGCTGGGGCTATGGACCAGATTGTCGTCCAGATACGGTTGACACATTTCATCTCTCAAGCCACGCAAACAATCTTCCATGTTCCTCTGGAATTCCGCGGGCGCCGCACTCAACCCGAACGGGATTCGGACCCACTGGTACAGACTCCTGTAAGGAGGGGGGAATAAGCCAGCCAGGGTGATCACTCTCGACTCTAAAAGAGTTGTGATGACCTTAGGCATGAAGCCGGGTTAGGGCGTAAAACAGCTGAACTGCCATCTCCTTGGATCCGGAGAGCCACAGAGAGAGCAGACAAATCACTCACCCTTTTCTCTGATGGAGCCAAAAGCAGTACTACTTTGGCTGATAACAGTTTAAGGGGAACCTGATCAGGTTCAAATGGGGCTTTGCTTTAGTGCGCGTAACACCAAAGCCAAATCCCACTGAGGCGCCAGTGTGCGTGACACAGGTCTGAGTCTCCATACTCCTCGCATACAACGGCTGCTGCGTTCTGCGAGCCCCTCTGTAAAGTTCACCTGGAATATACATTGCTCTGATGGAGAGCAATGTGTGTGCGCGCCCAGCACAGCAGCCGCCTGGCTGCGTTCAGAAGCTGCGCGGATCGTACTCCTCCCTGGCGATTGAGGTAGGCTGCTTCCATAGCCGTGGCCTGTTGTCTGTGCGAATCAACACATGTTTCATTGTACAGCAACGGGGCGACTCTCCCGTTCTTTTCCGAGATTTAGAAAAATAGCGGGAGTAAACCGCGCAAGACACTGTTCCTGGGATAACGGGAGTGTTTCTTGTATCCCATGGAACTGCTGGGGGGAGAGGCTTCTCTGTGATGTGCCGTAATGGTCGTCATGGTGACGAGCCACGCCATTGCCACCGCTGCCCGTGAGGCAAAAGGGCTGCGAGGGAGTTTCCACACGCTGCATTTCACTCCGTCTCTCATCATGAGGCGCGTACACGCCCAGAGGATGAGAGGTGTGTGTACGCTGTCCACACGAGGCGTTATAACGGTGCTCGTGGATTTATTATGACCATGTGTAGGAGGCATATCTGGGACAGAGGAATGCAGTTTACAAACCATAGGTTAAAACAGCAGGCTTCTGCAGCGAATGAACCACCTCTGGAGTGTCCCCCTGTTGGAAGAGACCCAGGGGGATCACCACGTGACCAGCTGACGCCAACGCCGAGCAGCTGCGTCACGGAGAGGGCTGTGTGGGTTGTGACATGCCGGAGGAGAGCTGTCAGTTTCTCCACTCGCTGCCCGCGAGAGCCGCGCTCTGCTGGCTGAGTTGAATTCCACTCCAGATAAACATTTGTCTGAGAGGGAAGAGGACAGCTCTTCTTCCAATTTATTATGAAACCCAGGCTTTGACAGATGCGATACGAGATGTACCGTCTGTAAAGCAACTTCCTCCCTGGAGCGAGCCAGCAAATAGCAGGTCGTCCAGAGGAAACCACCCTCTCATCCCTCCTCTGTGTAGTGGCTCCAGCCTTCTCTACACAAAAATGGGAGGAGCCAGGAAATATCCGAACGGCAGACGATTGTCTGGTCTGATATTCCCTGAAATGAGAAAACGCAGGAATTTCCTGTGTTTCGGGATGATGGGTACGTGGAAGTATATGCATCCTTCAGGTGGAAGTGAACCAGTCGTCCTGGTGAACACATTCCAGCACCTGTTTGATCGTCAGCATGTGGAATACTGACAGATCGAGGATGTCTCATTGCCCCAGTCTTTTTCGGGATTAGAAAAATAATGGGAGTGAAAACCCCTGATTTTTCTCCCTTTGAGGAACCCTGGAAATATCCTCTTTCAACAGGAGTTCCAGCGGCTCAGATTGGAGCGCAAGACATAGCTTCTGGGAGGACAGGAGTGTTTCCTGTATCCCATTGAACTGTGGGGGGGGGGGAGGCGAACTGCAGGGCGCATCCTTTGCTGATCAGCCTGCTCATCCATCTGTCCATCAGACCCACGCGCTGCCACTCTGAGAAAACCTCTGAGAGCGGGCGCACGTGCTCGAGATGTGTTTTTTTGGTCGTCATGGTGACGAGCCACGCCAGAGCCCCTGCTGCCGCTGCCCGTGAGGCAACCCAAGGTGAGCTTGGACCGAAAGGGCTGCGCGGGGGCTTCCACACGCTGCGTCTCACTCCGACTCTCATCATGAGGCGCATACACGCTCAGGGGATGGATGGAGGTGTGTGCAGTGCTGCCCACATGAGGCGTTATAACGGCGCTCATGGGTTTATTAAGGCCGTGTGTACGAGGCGTATTTCGGACAGAGGAATGCTGCGAGCTCTGCAGGTTATTAACAGGGGTTAAAACCGGCAGTCTTCTGCAGCGAGCCCTGCTGTCTACTTAATCAACAGATTAGTGGCAGCCGGCTTAATTAGCGAGCTCTGCAGTTTATTAACTGTTAGTGAATTCTAGAGCCCTGAAGGCAGGAGAGACTGAAAAGAGTCAAGGGAAGCTTATAAAAGTTAACAGCATTTAATTACACAAAAGATTCGGTGGTGTACAACATGAAATGTGCGAGTGGAGGCTCTCTCCTCATCCGCCCGCTCACTCCGAGTCAGCCGGAGGAAGAGGTCAATCTTTGGCATGCTCTTCCTGTTGTCATCTGAGCTTAACTTTAAAATCTGGTAATTTTTAATTTTTTTATTTGAATTTGGAAAAATAAATGTAAATGTTGTAAAACTGAGATTAGAAAATCAAAATTAGACAAAATTAAAATTATGCAAATTTCTAAAATCTAAATAAATAAATGAAAATGAACAGTGTATGGTTTTTACTTTGTAATATGAAAATAGGAATATGGTGCAAATCCAAATAAACCGTGTAGGCCTACAGTGTATACTAAAGTTTATGAAATTATGCAAATGTCATAAAATGTGTTAACTACAATACTTCAATTCAAAGAAACCACATGTAATCTTTATCTGTGTGGTGAAGAATGTATTAACTGTAATACTTAGTATGTCCGCTAGGGGAGCTGTTTTATTTGTAACTCCTCTCAAATGTATCAACTAGTACTTCCGGTTCATAAACCTACTTCCTGTTTATTTCCTCAAAATATAAAGTTCAAATTACTTTCTTTGAAAAGCATGAAAAACAAAACAACTCAATCTACTCTCAACGTTAATCTACACCATCCCTGTGTATTCAATCAGTAGTTACCGGTTGTATCTTTACTCGAACTATTTCACCACTAATAATGCTAACTAATGCTGCTAATGCTAACTCGGGCGGATGAGGAGAGTCAATCCTTGGCCCTTTCTCATTTCATCAAATCCCTCTCCTCGACTCCTCTGTCCTCCGGTAGTGACCCGGAAATGAATTTTAGCGCGCCATGTTGAAGGACATCCCATTTCTCTAAATGCACGTCGAGGACCGAGCATCGAGGAGGCTCTCTGGAGGAGCTCTAACCGAGGATACACTGATGGGTCCTCCATGGTCCTCCACGGCTCCTTCGCGGATGCATTTCCGGGAACAGAGATGTTTCAAAGAGTCGTGACGCACGGCCGGACTTATCTCAGCCAATGACAGCTCTGCATGCATCCCCTGGATATTATTTTAGAAACTGCTTTCATCGCGACGCGATGTTCACAGAGAGAACAGCTGTGAGGTCCTTGCAGAAAGCAGAGCAGTGTGTATAATATATATCACTCATCATTATTTGCTTTAGTTTAGTAGTAGATATCTACAAACAAAGAGTCGATATTTTTCTAAAACCATTCAGTGCTTCACAATAAAATACACAACGGCTGTAGCCTGTTTTAGGAGCTGTATGTGCGTGCGTGCGTGTGTGTGTGCGTGTGGTACAGTGTGTAGGTGTGTGTGGTACAGTGTGTGCGTAGATGCAGCGGACAGACAGGTCTGTTGGTTTGGTGTCCTCTGCTTACTTTTAATACTTGTAAATACAACTTTTGGCCCGTAATTTATTTTCCTCATTGTAGCGACCAAAGGGGAGAGGGGGGGGGGGGGATATATCCAGTCTCTGATAGTGTT
This sequence comes from Pseudochaenichthys georgianus, assembly GCF_902827115.2. Taxonomy (NCBI): domain Eukaryota; kingdom Metazoa; phylum Chordata; class Actinopteri; order Perciformes; family Channichthyidae; genus Pseudochaenichthys; species Pseudochaenichthys georgianus. The sequence continues at coordinate 36,606,616 of NC_047506.1, forward strand.
ACGAGTTATGAGAGTGCTCTGTTTGATTCTGAAATTGTATTTATTTATATAAATATATACACATATATATGTGTGTGTGCGTGTCCGCATCTGTAGCCTGTTATTGTCTCATTATACCGCACTGTGAATTAATCAAAGTAAATATATAAGTCATCATGAACACATCTGTCCATCAGACAGAGGCTGCTGTGCCTTCTGTCATCATTAATGGACGTCTCTTTAAAATGACCGCTCAGAGGAGAGGAGTTCTCATTTCTCTAACCGCCTGCTGCTTCCCCTCCTCTCTCCTCGGTTCCCCTCCTCGGCTCCTCCGCTCGCATCTCCTGTGGGCGGGACTAAGTATCGAGGATAGGAGTCGAGGAGGGGAGTTCGAGAAATGAGAAAGGGCCCTTGGCTTGCTCTTCCTGTTGTCATCTGAGGTCTTCTCCTATTGGCCGACGTCGTCGGGGGCGGGTCCAATGCAATTCCTGCCTTGTTGTATTGTTAAATTACATCATTCTGGTGTCTGTGGTTATTTAAACATTCCCTAATAAACGTTATTCAGCGGCAATACATGAGTGCTAAACCCAGTGTGCTCAGTGTACAACATCACATGTCATTTCACCGTTGATTCATGGTTTGAAAATGCAGCATTTCGCCACATGCTAATGCTAACTGGAAGTGAAGCATTTTCAGAATAAAAGTATTAAGTTAATAGTTAGTGAACTTCAGGTTTTTCAGAATAAAACTGATTTAAATTAAATAGTGTATTTAATTCAAATTACGCCATATCAACATTGATTTTAATAACCGATAGGTTAAAACCAGCAGAATTCTGCAGCGAGCCCTGACGCCGTGGCGCTGCCGCTGGGTCACTCAGCCTGGAATACTGCTCCTTCCCCCGTTCTGGCTTCTCTGTGATGTGCCGTAATGGTCGTCATGGTGACGAGCCACACCATTGCCCTCGCCGCCACTGCCCGTGAGGCGAAAGGGCTGCGAGGAAGGCTCCACACACTGCGTTTCACTCCGGCTGTCATCATGAGGCGTGTACACGCTCAGGGGATGAGTGGAGGTGTGTGTGCAGTGCTGTCCACATGAGGCGTTAAAACGGCGCTCATGGCTTTAGCAACAAGCCCTGCTGGCTATTAACCGACAGGTTATAGGCAGCTGGTTTACACAAGGCGTGAGGCAACCCCAGGTGGGCTGGGACCGAACGGGCTGCGCGGGGCCTCCACACGCTGCGTCTCACTCCGACTCTCATCATGAGGCACGTACACGCTCAGGGGATGGATGGAGGTGTGTGCAGTGCTGCCCACATGTCGTTATAACGGCGCTCATGGGTTTATTATGACCGTGTGTAGGAGGCGTATCTCGGACAGAGGAATGCCGCGAGCTCTGCAGGTTATTAACCGATAACGAAACAGCACACCTTAAACAAACAAAATAAAAGACCAAAACAGGCCGTCCATCACTCATTCAGAGAAAACATGTTCTGTTGTTGCCTTCTCTGCAACAAACTCCCAAACATGTCCCAGCTGTTGCCTTTACTGCAACATTCTTCCGAGTGACACAGTCTAAAAAACAAACAAGGAACCAACACCGTCCCTTTTGAACCCATGGCCCCTCCCACAGGCTCACCGTCAACAGGTGACACAATCAACTCAAAACCACATTTCAACATAAAAATCCAACCCAAACATAAACAGGTTAACTACCTCTTAACACAATCATTCCCCATAATTAACAAAAGTAAAAATAAATAAGAAATTGCATGGTTCATTTGACGGAAGAGAGCAGGACATGTTTGGTGTTTGTGTGGTGTGTGTGTCGGCTCTCAGTGGCGGAGTCAGTCACTCTGTGACCCACTCCGTCACAGGTGGCGATCAGGGACTGACTTTTTGTTCAGTTCTCTGTAGTCACAACACAGTCTTAAAGTCCCATCCTTCTTCCGTACGCACACGACCGGTGAGGCGTACGGAGAGCGTGAAGGAGTAATCCAGCCCCGATTTAATAAATCCTGGATATACTCTTTCACCTCCTCGTGTAGTGGCTTTGGGACTGCCATGTACGTTTTTCTTACTGGGGTAGTGTCGTGCAGCGTGATGTGGAGTTTCAGTGAGGGGATTGAGCCGATGTCGTCATCGTCGTATGCGAACGCGTGACACTCCTCTCTCAGCAGCTGTTTTGTGATCCTCTTTTGCTCCTCGTTTAAGTGACTAAGGTCCAGGCGGGTTTATGTTTTTTTGAGTTGTCACCTGGGTCTGATGCGGTGTTGTTTGGTGATTTTAATCCCTCTTCTCCGGTTATCTGCTCAACACTGGCCGCATAGGCGGTTTTGACTGTTTGCAGGTGACCAACAACAGTGCGCTGAGTCAGGGTTACACTATATTTGTTTGTGTTGGCGATGGGGACTGGTACATAACTTGACCTTTTTTTGGGGACCCTGACTAGACCCTCCTCTATCACCACTAGGGTTGGGTATCGTTTGAATTTCCACGATTCTGATTCCGATTCTACTTTTCGATTCCGGTTCTTAACGGTTCTCAATTCCGATTCTTTGAGGGGCAGGGTAAAAAAAATGATTATGTTCTTGTTGAGAAAAACAAGCATATCTGCCTTCTCAGACATACTGGGAAGAAATGTTTGAACATTTTAAAGCAAAATGCTTCAATCTGGTGCACTTTAAGTAGAATTACTAGAGACTCGATCTAGGGGGTACAACTCTAAATACCAATATGAAAAAGATCGGTTGACATTTGAATAATTAAATATGTATGTGAGCATAACCAATAGCCAATAACAAATACATGTAAAGTATTTTATTCGTATCTTATTTTACTATTTTATTTATGCATATTTTTTTATCTCCAGTTTAAAACGATATGTTGATATGGTTTACTGTCCTATAGCCTTGGAAATGTGTTTCCATAAATTGTGATCAAAACGTTTGAGACCCACTGAGATAACTTGGACTAAACTAAAGTGAACTATCTAAACACTCAAGAGTCCTTTACCTCACTGAGCTGTAGTTATCAGCCTCTCAGTCTGACTGGAGAGGACTCTCCCTCCACATCATTGTAGAAACATCTTCTTCTTCCGTTAGAGCAGCTAGCACCAGATGCTAATAACAACAGCGCCGGTTCCAGTGCACCCTCCCTTTCTCCCTCGCTCACTCGCACTTTGGCTGTGAGCTGCGGGCGCCAGATAAGCCAACATCCCCCATTTTCATCACTTGCAGCGCCCATCGTACAGGGCGAATGAAACGTGTAACCGGGGTGAAAAGGGTGTTACATTTACTTAATTGTGAATGTTGTTACATCAAGGTAGAAAATTAGGATGAGCACCAACGTTCAAAACATTTGTTTTCCCTCCCAGAGCTGTCAGCGCAGCGCCTCCACAGATCTGGCGCCCTAGGCGAACATCTATAACGCCAGTGCGACGGGCCGGCCCTGGTCTCAGGTTATGCTGTAGGAAGTGTAGGTACAACGCTACATTTCCCGCCCCGCCGCAGTCTAGGCTACGGAGAGCGAGAAACATTTCCTCAGGCATCGAAAAGCGGAACCGAAATTCACATTTCTAAATGATGCCGTTGGAATCGAAATGTTGGAACCGGTTCCGACCCGGAACCGGTTCTCGGTACCCAACCCTAATCACCACCCCCTCTGGCAATGTCGGCCCTTCACTTGGGACTAGAAGCAGGTCTTGGCCATGATACTGAGCCCCAGTGTTGACATTAAAGGAATGGTCCACTCATTAGATAATTAATCAAAACTTCAGTATTTAGTGAAACGTTATGTTTAAACCATACCCTGAAGAAATCAGCGATATTCCCCGGTAAATAATGATTTTATAGCTCTTTTTTATCAAGACCTGTATATTCCGTCTGGCCGCCGCCATGTTTGCCATTTTCAGTAGTCACGTGATGGTCGTGACGTCATCCATGCGTTCACTTTGTCAACACACGGAGTATTTCAGTTCGGACTCGTCAGCAGAGGAACAAGTTTTGACCAATGTGAAGAGATTGGATGGGGGAATTCAGCCATACATATCAGTATGACAATACGCCACCCTCTGTCCTAAGACCCTCACATCGTACAAGGAAAAACTTCCGAAGAAAACCCACAGTTTAAAGGGAACATGGGAGAAACCTCAGGGAGAGCAACAGAGGAGGGATCCCTCTCCCAGGACGGACAGACGTGCAATAGATGCCGTGTGTAAATTGAAAAGATAATACATTTGCAACATAGGTAGTCCAAATGTTTGGAAATGCATGTGTGTATAATAGGAAGATGATATAAGATACTATATGTATGCATGTAGTACCACCCTTGCTAGCGATTCCCTCTCTAGTTTAGCATACTCAGCTTCGTTGTCCCTGGCCATAGAATCACGATTTTATGGGGCCGGAAAAAACTGGGTTAAAATACACACTAGCCGGTACTACGCTATATGGAAAGGCCACCAAAAACTGTCCTGGCCTGGACGCTAAAGGACGTTAAAACGGGGCTAGCCGCTGCAATGGAAATGCGCTATAACATACCTTATTCTTACTCCGAGCACTACTTCTGCTCCTCCGTCGCTTCACACTTGCAGAGGGCGATTTCTCTACTGGCCGAACTGGTGTCCTGGTCGGTGATGACACCAGAAAGACCGATGGTACTGCATCTCCATTGAGTAATGGTTGTTCTTTAAATCCCATGTTATGTTTTATCATACTCTCAGAGTAGTCGTCCGGAAATTTGAAATGTTGGCTGCATACATGAGCCTGTAAATCTTTCGGTTCGGGCCGGCCACATTTCGCTAGCCACTGCCTCCGAATGTACTTCTTACGCCTAACAGATGGAACCGAGCATTCCGTGGATTGTTCCTATCAGAATTGTGGCAATATTTCGCGATACAGTGAGGCATATTTGAAGAGAGAAACTACAGTAAATAACATGGAGATCAACGTGTCTTTGAAAACCAAACGCATGGTTTACGTCACGTCCGGAAAATGGCGGCGCCCACAGTGTTGATGTTATTTCGGTAATTAATCAGTTTAAAATCACTGATAATGTCATCGGATTAAAAAAAAAAAAAGAGAGACTGGCAGAGACTGGTCTGTTTTATCGGATGATAATTATTTAAAAATGAGTGTCATGAGCATACCATTCCTTTAACATACACTGTGGTGATCTGTTCAGCGCCCAGAGTGATTGTTCTTTTTCCTGTATGTACCATTCCTACATCTTCCTCACTAATAGGGGCATGGATAAGCTGAAGCACTGCTTGTGCTGTCTTGACTGTTATCTGGAAGGCTTGACACACAGTATGGATGGTCTCTGTCTTTGTTGTATGACTACCCTCTCCTGTTATTTCCTCTATCACGTTGTAGCCAATTATGGGCTCCGCTGCTACGTGTGGGTCACTTGACACTAAAATAGGTACTAGAAGTGGCTTTGTCCTGGCGGATTCTTTCCCTAGTCTAAACTCTACCTCCACCCAGCCCATGAAGGGAATCTCAGTCTGGTTGGCTGCCACTCCCAACAAAATGTCTGAGCCTAACAATTCACTGAGAGGTCGCACCGTGCTGTGTGGTAAGTACAGCTTTCTCCATTCTTCATTAATGATGGTCGCCTGCGCGCCTGAGTCCCATAATGCTACTACTGGAACCGTATCCAGTGTGCAGTGGACAATGTGTCTCTTCGCAATCAAGTTGATGAGTCGTGATGGGAGGTAGTTGACTGATGAGATTTGAGGCGGTGCGGGAGGGGGGACAGGTTGCTGCATGTTGAGACTGGATGATTCACGGGCTACCGAGGGTCCCGGCTCGGCAGCCCGGTCTCGTTTCCCTGCTGCTCTCTGGCCCGTCGACATCCTCTGGAGAGATGCCCCTCTTGCCCACACTTAAAGCAATGTCTGCAGGAGTCAACTATCTGAGCTTCCTGACACGCCCTACAACCCCTGGGCCGACTACGGCTGGGTGTGAACGTTTTCTCTGTCGGTCTAGCTTGTGGGGCCTCCACTGTCTGTAACATCAACTTCTTAATTTCTAGAACCTCTGCCCTGAGCGCTCCTATTGGGTCTGTCTCTGTCTTGGGTCCCTGACTTTTATTACTCTTCCCCCCTGCTTCACGGTGAGTAACAGTGTCAACTGCTGCCGCTGAGGCGTCAGGTGGATACACCTCCGCCTGCACTTCACTGACTTTTGGGGGCTTGTTTATGACTGACTTTCTCAGTTTTATTTGTCTTTCTTGTTCTAAGTTTGCAGCCTCACTGATTCGCTCAATTAACACCTCATCTGTGACAGTATGGTCACTGAGATACGGCTTGAACTGGAACGTAACCGCATCACAGTAAAGACCAGTCTCTATGGAGCGGAGGAATTTTTTCTGAATTAGAGCTGGGCTAAACTGCTCACCTTCCTCACCTGCATCATCATCACTGGCTTTTCTCATTAGCTTCTCTTTCAGTTCTATTGCTCTGAATAAGAAATTATGCGCTGACTCCTTTGGATCTTGTGTCATGTTCATCAGGCGATGCAGTAGGTCGGAGGAGGAGTCCACTTTGTAGTGACCCTTGAGTATGGTCTTGAGGGTGTGCAGCGTCAGCTCTCGCTTTATTTCCAACATCTCCCGCAGATGAAGACCTGGGCTCACAGCACGTGTGACTGCTTCAATGATCTCCGCTCCTCCATGTCCTTTCCGCTGTCCAGACTCGATCTGGTTGATGAGGCTTGTGTAGGACAATTTGTCCTTTTGCCCCGCTTCACCAATCTGTCCAATTATCCGGAACTCCCGCCTCAGCGTCACCTCGGGCAGTCTGATTGGTGCTGTGGTGGCAGTCCTTGTGTCCTCTACCTTTGCGGTCACGCTGGCAGGCGAAGTGTCTCCTCCTGCTGCTTGTGTCTTCCGCTTGATCTTTTCCTCCAATGCCCCGATTTCCTCTTCCATCTGCTGCTGTAACTTCTGGTACTGCATTTTCAACTTCTCTAACTCACTTGTCTCCTGAATTACAATCTCAGCCTCTGTTTCCCCCGGTGTCGGCTTCAGAGAGGCCAGGTAGGACAGCACATGCTGCAGATACTGCTGATACGACTCTGCGGACTCTTCATCCTCCTCGATTTCAACTAACGTCGTCTCCACCAACCTGTTGAGGGTGCGTCTTGTTTTGCTGGAAAACCCCCCAACAGGGAAATTAGCTCCCTCTCCTCCAGCGTCAGCAGTATCCTGCTTACTTCATCCCTTGCTTCCTCCATGGTCCTCCTCTGCTCGTCCGTCTATGCTTCTATGCGGCTGGGCGTGGGGCTGAATCTAACCATCCTATATACCGTGGTACAGAGTGAAGTAGCCCTCCACTACACATTTCATTTGAAAGTCTTTTATTTTGTTCTGCAAAGAGCAGAAATATATATCTTATTATCACAGTTCGCCACACACACACACACACACACACACACACACACACACACACACACACACACACACACACACACACACACACACACACACACACACACACACACACACACACACACACACACACACACACACACACACACACACACACACACACACACACACACACACACTTCACTCAAGTGTGTGTTTACGTTCTCTCTGCACGTATTTACTATACTAACACAGAAACATAATGAACATCTGCATCAACATCCAAACAATAATCATGTCTGTTGCATTGCTATTGCAGACCAGTTTCATCTTGTACATTCAATATCAATTTGTTGCTCCGATACACAGTCAGCCAATCATGTCTCGAATATTGTCACATTAACCAAATCAATTATGTATCTCTTTTAAGTTATTTATTTATTTATTAACTATACACGAGCAGTCCGGGCTCTTTAGACCGGCTCATAGTTCTACTCTCCCGCCTCACGCTCGCTCAAGCTAACTAGGCCACCAGTGCTAACTACTGACTAGCCATTTTCAGTACGTTACGTTTGCTGAACAAGTAACGTTCATAAACACCACTACATAAAGTCCAACCGGGATCATAAACTCACACATAACATATTCACACACAATTCCAACTCTCCGTTCTTACCTGCAAAGAGCACAAATATATATCTTATTATCACAGTTCGCCACAACTCCCCTCCTCGACTCCTATCCTCGATACTTAGTCCCGCCCACAGGAGATGCGAGCGGAGGAGCCGAGGAGGGGAACCGAGGAGAGAGGAGGGGAAGCAGCAGGCGGTTAGAGAAATGAGAACTCCTCTCCTCTGAGCGGTCATTTTAAAGAGACGTCCATTAATGATGACAGGAGGCACAGCAGCCCTCTGTCTGATGGACAGATGTGTTCATGACCACTTCTATATTTACTTTGATTCATTCACAGTGCGGTATAATGAGACAATAACAGGCTACAGATGCGGACACACACACACATATATTTTTATATAAATATATACAATTTCAGAATCAAACAGAGCACTCTCATAATAACTAGGGCCGGGACTTTAACGCGTTAATTAAGATTAATTAATTACACAAAAATTAACGCATTAAAAAAATTAACGCATTTTAATCGCACTTATTTTTGCACAGCGGAACGTTTCTCACTGGATGAGTTTCAGGCGTACCGATTATACTGGAGCACCAACTAACGTTCATGACTTCAGCATGGGACTTCAAACAACAACAAACCACGGTGAACAATAGTCAAACATGAACGAACAAGCTGATGAGACCGCTTTGGTCGGCCCCGTGGATGGGACATTTTGTTTTAAAAAACGGACGGATGGAAGCGTCGATAAGAGCACGGTTGTGTGCAAATTATGCAAAAAAGGAATTTGCATATCACAGCAGCACATCAAGCCTAAAGTATCACCTAAATGCAAAGCATGTAGCAGCTAGCGTGGACGTTAGCCCGACTCCGAGTGCAAGGAACCACACCCTGACCCAACCAGATGACTGGTTTCAGGGCCAGGATAAGTAAGTCCACGTCTGAGAAAATAACCAGCTCACTGGATTGTCACTGGGCTCGACATTAAGGACTGCCCGATGGCCCGGGGCCATCTAGCATTTAGCTCGGGCAATGAAGCCTCACCTGCTGGTTGCCCGATCGGGCAATCTATTATGCCAGTATCATGCAGCTCGCGGATCTAGTAATGAGTGACCCGACAGTAAAACTAAACATATCTATAACTAGTTTAGGTAGTTTGAGAGGTAATTAAAATAGCTACGTGTGATATTCTAACCTGTGTGTTTTGTTCCGCTCACGGCTGCATGTGCTTATGCAGAGCTGCGTGTCGAGTCTCGACTCGTCAGCAGCAGCAGCTGATGTCTCTCCCGTCAGATTAGACTTCACTCGCGTTTATGTCCATATCGATCAGATCCAGCTAGTTCTAGCTAATGATAGGACTACCTGCTTATTAAAAGACAACTACACAATAAGTGTCGCTATGCAACTGGATGAGGCCACAAAGTATAGCGCAGCATTATGCATTTGTTTACATGCCCACGGGGGCCACGAGGCAGTACCAACAGATCAACGCACAATCAACCCATACAGGACATCTCTTTCTCCACATTAAGTGTTAGACATTAGAGTTGACTATTCTTGTCTGTCACATACTCTTCTTGTCTGTCACATAAGTGGCGCAACTGAAGCGGTATTGCTCTAAAGGGAAATTATTTTGAACGGGAACTCTGACGTGTGCTTCGCGGATGCGCTCGGCTCCTCTCGACTGCTGCTCGGGTCTGCTCTGTCAGCTTCCGGATGAGGAGGCATTCGTTCGACCAATTTACAGTAGTTAACATTACAAACATTTTTAACAGGGGCCATAATAGTGTAAATAATGTTTGTTTTGGCAGTTATAACTGAATGTAATGTTTTCTACTTTTTTCCATCTGGGAAGGCATTTGCCTTCATCAGATGGAAAGTGTTTTGACCAACAACTTAAGTATTTCTTAAAGCTATGCAGGGCATACAAGCGAGCAAACACAAACAAGAACAAACAAACAAGTGAAATGAAGAATAAAATTGAAATTGTACAATATAATATTGTGGTGGTTCATCTTATAATTCAGTCTAGAGAATGCACCAGACAGCATCTAAGACCTGCAAAAATTAAAAAATGTCTAGGGGGAGGCCCCCCAAACCCTTCGTGCCATTTCGTCCGCGTGCATTTTTCAGGGCAATCTCTATTGGGCTCAGGGCCATCTGTAAATTAGCTTAGATGGCCCTGTGCTTAAAAATGCGATTAATTTCGATTAATTAATTACAAAGCCTCTAATTAATTAGATTAATTTTTTTAATCGAGTCCCGGCTCTAATAATAACGTAACACTATCGGAGACTGGATATACCCCCCCCCCCCTCTCTCTGGTCGCTACAATGAGGAAAATAAATTACGGGCCAAAAGTTTTATTTACAAGTATGAAAAGTAAGCAGAGGACACCAAACCAACTGAGACCTGTCTGTCCGCTGCATCCACGCACTGTACAACACACACCTACACACTGTACCACATACACACCACACACACGCACATACAGTTCCTAAAACAGGCTACAGCCGTTGTGTATTTTATTATGTGAAGCACTAAATGGTTTTAGAATTTTTTTAAATATCGACTCTTTGTAGATATCTACTAAACTAAAACAAATAAAAAGAGTAGGCCTGTTATACTGAGTGATATATATTATACACACTGCTCTGCTTTCTGCACGGACCTCACAAGCAGTTAATAAAATAATATCCAGGGGATGCATGCTGAGCTGTCATTGGCTGAGATAAGTCCGGCCGTGCGTCACATCTCTGTTCCCGGAAATGCATCCATGAAGGAGCCGTGGAGGACCCATCAGTGTATCCTCGGTTATAGCTCCTCCAGAGAGCCTCCTCGACGCTCGATCCTCGGTCCTCGAAGTGCATTTAGAGCAGGGGTCTCCAACCTTTCTCCACCTGAGAGCTACTTTGAAAAAATTAAAGTGGCCAAGAGCTACTTGCATCGCATCGCTTACATTTATTCACATAGCACTCATCAGTTGAATTAAGCTACTTTTGTGTGAAATTGAAATACCTAAAGCTTATCTAAAATCTTAACTTCACATCAAGGTCCAAGAAAACAACAATTTCTCACATATTATTATGGCCCACATAGTAAATACATTGCCTTAATCACCACCTTGCAAGCATCTTATGGCACGTGTAAAATAAGTGCATTCACTCTTTTTTACAGTTAGTGAGATAACTGGCGCTGCATGGAGTCTACCATAGAGGTGTATGCTGGACCCACTTAGGTGCACTCTAATACAGTCATTTACATGTTCATCAGTCGGTCTTGTTCTGTATTTAGATTTCATGACATGCAGAAAAAGCTGCTTCACAAAGGGATGTATACAGAACCAAATAAAGCAGACATGTTCAGTGCTGCTTGGTGAATGTTCTTATAGTTTTCTGGGTCTACAAGGCTCCAGAAATGTTGAGAGTTTTGCTGAACATTATTTTGGAGATTTATAACCTCCAACTCCACAGGATTGACACTGCAGTGCAGCCATCTTTTCTTCTTCTTCGTATTGACATGAAATTATAAACCATGATTAATCAATTCTATAGGTCTAGCCTCCCTATATCTGTGTGACATTTTTCCATCCTCAAAAACAAAAAACTAATACTTCTGCAGTCTAGCTGCAGCTTCAAGCAACGGTCTTCTGTTAAAAAAAGGACACTGAATGTCCTGAATGTGGCAACACAAACATGACTTGAGTCTGAACACAGCAGACAACAGGAGTATTTACAACAGCATATCAAAGCAAAAATAGTGCATGTGGGTGCACACTTACATTCTCTGTCTTACTGTTACATGAATCCCATGAATGTATGAGACTAAGTTAGCTTCATCATCTCAATCAGTGATTAAGTGAATAATAAAGTTTCTATCAGGTCACTATCAGCCTGTCACTCTTATTAGTAGTTATTTTTCAGGAGGGGGCGGGGCTTGGAGGAATAGAGAGGAGACGGTGATTGCGGAAGCTTTCCTCCTGCCTTCACAAACTTTACACGCGTATTTATCAACTGAAAATAGCAAGAGGACATTCATACTCTGCGATCCAAGACTTGATTAAATCCACCAAAAACCTGACATTACGATAACGAGTGTTTTTCAAAAAACACAAATCTCTCCCTGTGTGTCTCTGAGCCGCAGCGACGCGGACTGATTCAGAGCGGGTCATTCTGCCGTTGGTTTGACTGGTGCTGCTGGATAAAGCAGACTGGTCCGTGTGTGGTGTCGCTGTGCCGCTGTCACGTATGTTCCTTGATCTCTGCGTCACCGACCAATTTTATATTTGTGTGACAGAAACAATTCTAAAATAAAAACACTTTATTGTCCGGCCGCGGCCGAAAATCAAGCAGCAACGTTACTACGCTATAATCGATAATCGAGCGGCGAGCTACTGAAAAGCTGCCCGCGAGCTACCGGTAGCTCGTGATCGACGTGTTGGAGACCCCTGATTTAGAGAAATGAGATGTCCTTAAACATGGCGCACTGAAATTCATTTCCGGGTCACTACCAGAGGACAGAGGGATCGAGGAGTCGAGGAGGGGGATTTGATGAAATGAGAAAGTGCCCGTGACTTCACTCAAGTGTGTGTTTACGTTCTCTGAACGTATTCACGCGAGACTTCTCTTTGTCCCCAACACAGTGTAGCGAACGCGCCCTCTGCTGGTCGGAGTTAGACACTACATACTGCTAGATAACACTACATTTTTCAAACAATAAACCAATCATTCCTTATCAGAAAACACACAGACAATTCTCACCACACTCTGAACATGAGCTATACTAAATGCAAATCATGTTAACATGTTAACTAATAATGTAGGTATATCAACCCACTGATGGCTCTGTATGCCACACATGTAATCAACAACTGACTGCCAATCAAATAAAGAAAGTACAATTCAAAAACAACAATATGTATTGTCAATTAACATTGAACTATACAGATATATAGTAAATACTGTGGATATGTGTAATGTTCCTCTCTGGCTGCATCTAAAAATAAAATAGAGAAAATAAATAAAATAGCTTTTGAAAATGTGTGCATCTTAAAAGTGCTTAATTTTAGATAAATAAAATAAAGTGTAGCAGCAACTTGAGTTTCCCTTTTTCTTTGTTAACCGTTTCACATCATGACTTAACAGTTCGAGCCGATTATAGAACAATATCAGTCTTAGTTTACACATCATAACAATTGCACAGTTTTAAAGTTTCTCTTTCTTTCCCTCTTATATTGCAGTCCCTCACTCACTTTTTTTTAATTCAGTGCGAGAATTGAGCTCGAGCTTGTCCTGCCAGGAGTTTAAATCTGGGCTGAAATGGTGTCAGGGCCATTCTCATACACACATGCAGGTGCTCATTGGTTAGCCCCGGTTAGCCTGCCCTGGAACGATATTTAGTTTTAATTTTGATCCTGGTGGACTGATCATATTGGGCTTTGAGACTGCTTATTTTTTGTGACCTCAGTTCTGACTTGAGAGGTAATGTTTGGTCAAACACTGTGTTTTGTCTCATAGTGGCGTTTTGGCACTTTTAATGAGCACCACGGTCTCTGAACAAATGAGACACACTGGTTCTGTGCTCCCAGTGGGCAGGATGAACATGAACGAGTCCACTCAGGGTTAAAAGCGCTGTTCTCACTGTCCACTTTCCTCTTCTTGGAGAGCGCCATGTGTAATTATTTGTCTCTCCCTGTCTGCCGCTAACACACCTGTTCGCTCTCCTCTCCGTCTTCTCTCCCTGTATCACTAACTCTTCTCTTCACTCACTCTCCTCTCCGCTTCTCTCTGCCACGCTCTCATCTCTTCTTCTGTGTTTCTCTCCCTGTATCGCTCACTCGTCTCTTTCGCCCCCTGTCGGCGGCGGTTAAAATAGAATCGCCCCGTCAAAATTGAAATCCCCTATTAATGTATTGATTATAGGTCCGGGTACGTATAGGTCGGCGTCCGGATCCGGACCGCGTTCCGCCTGTTGCCGACCCCTGCTCTACACCAATGTTTTCCTGGTAGGCAAACTGTAGGGTCCATGGAGTCACACACGAGGGTTTGAGGTGCTGCAGAATCAGTCTCTCAAGGATCTTCATGACGTGTGAAGTCAGAGCAACAGGCCTGTAGTCTCCTGGAGTGCTGGGGCGTGTCTTTTTGGGCACCGGGACAATGCAGGAGGTCTTCCAGATGTCCAGCACCTTCATCAGCTTCAGTAGGAGAGACTGGAGAGGTGCTGAAAAACTCCTTTTAATTGACCTGCAGACGCCTTGAGCACTCGGGGGTTGGTGTTGTCTGGCCCCCTTGCCTTCCTCACGTTGATCTTCGAGAGCTGATTCCTAACTTGTCCGGTGGTGATTATTAGGGGTGTGAAGTAGTACTTCCAAATATGGTCAGAAGTGAGCGTGCCCAACACGTGAGAGGCTGACGCAAGGATATTTAATCAGACATGGAGGTTTACAGAGAACAGACAATATGGTGCGCCGAGTACAGGTAATTAACGGTTCGGAGCTGGAGCTTGAAAAGCACCGGGTTTTCTTGTTCACACCGCAGCGGAGCAGCCTCTTAGCTCCGGAATCCGGTTTGTTTCAAGCACCAAAAAATTGTCCGGCTAGAGCAAAAGCACCGCATACGTCACGCTTACGTCGAGGCGGGGGCAGGGGCGGGATAAACTCCTGAACAACAACAAGAAGCCCGCGTTTTATCCAGTTTGTACACAACGATGGAGAAACTTAACAAGCAGCAGTGGTCCACTGAAGAGACCAGCTACCTACTGGGAATCTGATCTTCCGAAGAGGTACAGAGGAAGCTGGAGCACAATCAGCCATTGTTGTTGTTGTCGGTGTCAGCTGTGAGGGGTTTCCGCGCTGTTTGGCTTTATGAAGCAGGTTACGTCATGACGCAAACGATGACGCAATGACGCAGCACCAGTCGGACTCTGGGCGGTGTGAAAAGAGTCGGAGCTAAACCGAAGAACCGGTTCTGAACCTGAAAAGCTCTAGCACGGAGCTTGAACCGGAGTTGCGTTGGTGTGAATGAGGTATAACAAGTCCCCTCAGTCTGTGCGGGGAGGACAGGTGGCCCAGGTACTCCCCGTTCTGCCCTATCTGCACCACGGTGATGCTGCTGTCATCGCTCGCTTCTCCTCCGGTGGTGCCCTCGGCTCCCTCCGCCGCCACACTGCCCAGCACACTGGAGATCACTATCCCGTCGGGGGTCGCCGGTCTCTGGCACTGTTATTTTGGGGGTCGCGGGCTGAAAAGTCTCACCATACTTAATACTAGACAGTAGCACATGGTATAATGTACGACTTTGTAATTTTTGAATGTTTATATGTATTCGCTCATAGTGCCTTTCACGCAGACAATAAAAGTGAATTTTTAAATGACAAATAACTTTATATTTCAAGTTTATTTGCATTGAAAATATGTTTTTAAACCCTTCTGTTCAAAGTTGATATTTTGTTTCTTAAAAGATTAAATCTTTAAAAACATGCTGTTTGACATTTTTAAAGTTTGATTGAAGAAATTAAATATAGGTCACTGATGTGGAGCTTTAGGCCTGCAATGCTTTAAAAAAAATATTTTGGTGTTTCAGTTTTGAAGAGTGAATATGGATGTTAAATTCACAAATTAGTATGAATAATCTTAAACAAGAACAGGATCTTGAACCATGATGCCTGTTTTTAAAGTACGGAAACATTCAGAATGCATGACGATTCCTTAAAAGGTTTTGTAATAGACCCCTAGTACTCTTAATTTATAAAGTCATAATACATACCTCCTAATTTGGTCTAAAAAAGGGGTGTGAAGGGGTGTCAGCCCATATCAATAACATACCAAACTACAGGCTAATGTGAAATTCAGAAATTAGTTTTAGAAATCACCTTTTCATGTTATAGTAGGCCTACCTTACATGCACCTGTTTGAAACCTTAATGACCCCATGATGTGATTATGTATATCTTAAAACCTTTAACAACTATATTTGGATGTTCATAAATATCTATATTTATGTATAAATACATGTGTAGCATTTAGACAACCATAATTAATAGATGATCTCATTATTACCTATTTTATATGTGCTAAAAAATGTACTAAAAAGTTTTCTAAGCCACCTTTTTGTTTTAATTTATTAATTAGACAAAATGATTTGTGCTTAAAGTCAAATACTGTTGTGTCTCAAACGGATATTAATTAATTTGCCTAATAGTTGCTTAAAATGCTACAATAACATTTGCAATTCGTTTTTAATCTGCCATGTACGGTATCAATGTCTCTCAGCCACCGTAGTGTCGTGTCAGGTGGGCGTGTCGTGTAGGGGGCGTGTCGTGTACTTGCTGCGGCTGCAGCTAGACCATATTGCAAATGTTTGCTAAACCTCTCTAAAAAGGTCAAATGTCACTTGTTTTGCATCAATCTTTCTTGATACAGGGTACTTCTTATATGTTATCGTTTGGATCCCTAAAGCTTCTAGTCTACTATCCCATCATTCAAGGGTGGTTTTCACTATAAGTAATGTTTTTTTTTTGGACGGACACTATAATTTATGTTTTTTTTACTATGTTCAATCTGAATTTACTTTAAAATAAAAAAAATCTATATTGACTCTGACTTTTCTACATCCAACTCACAGGTTCATCATTGCTTTGAGAAAAAAGATTATTAATTTACCCCTTTTATAAGTGAAGTTATAGCCTGAGACCTGGAAAACAGGCTCGGGGCTTAACAGGTTGGCTTTTGCAGTCCGATCTTTTAGCATAAAAAAATAAATTTTCCTCCACTTGATTTGTCTAAGTAACCACTGAAGCCTCAAATTAGCAGAGTTAAACTTTAGAAAACACTTTCACTCAGATTAAGGACTATGGATTGTGTCCCAATTAGTCACTTTAAATGGTTAAAGGTGGGGTACTGTAGGTAAGTTTCAGAAACCGGCTCAAGTGCACTAAAATTTGAAAGTACACAGCCGAAAAGAATCCGCCCCTTCCTTCAGACTTCCTTACAGAGCACCTCCTCCAACACACATGAACGCGCACATGACGTCAGCAGACTGGTGAAAGTGGCCGCCTGTTTCTGGCGAGTCATTGAAGTACTGCGGCAATGCACGCCCAATAACGGCAAGAGATACATTTGTGCATGCACAAGATGCTTTTTACAGTATTACGGCTTCCACAGATGACATTTTGACATTTTGTTATGGATTTTTTGTCAAAGCACTTCAGATATTCATTGCTATCGGGATGTTAAGAGCATTCCATGGAATATAACAAAAAGTGTATCTCGAGCCGGTTTCTGAAACTTACCTACCCCACCTTTAAGTGAGGAATGATGCTGCAAATCTGCCAGTGGAATGTAAATGTCTGCCCATGAGGATTTGACTGTTCACGCTAACTGCATATGCTAACATGTCGCCCATGCAAACAGCTGCTCCTGATGAGCACATCTGTTTCAAAATACCTAACCATGCAACAGGACAGCAGCCTCTGTGACTACTGTGACAACTCCAGCATGGTTAATGCTTATCATCATGGTCGCTGTGTGGCTGAAGTCCAGAAATCTGTGCGATAGATGAAATAATGAACGTCACACGCCACATCTAGGTTCCTGGTAGTAATCCTATTCCTGGACTTAATTATCCTAGCTATTGATCGTGGGATCTTATGTAGCACCATGACATCATTACTGTTGGTTGATAATTGACTCATGCGCTGAAAAGGTACATCTGCTACGCTACTGCTCGCAGATTCCCCTGTATCCGCAGCAAGGGTGGCTAAGCAGGTGTTTGATTTGAGGTGCACTGCGTCAGCTCCCATCACTGCTTCACGTGGTGGATAGATTAACCATTACCTACCTGTTATAGTTGGTTTCAAAATAATCCACTAAAGGGGCGTTACAAGTAAAACAGGCATTCACTACATCATCGGGGACCGCTCATAAGTAATTGCTACATCTCTATGCCCACTGGCACTGTTTATTAGTTATTTGCATCTGACCTCAATATATGGGGATCATGTACTATCCCCAACCTGTGAGCTCATGGAAGGGAGTTGTCTCTCCACACCAACACAGCAATACAATTCTCTAGAAGTAAAATTGGTTTACAAACTCAGTAACGTAACACAACAATGAAGCAATGATAAAGTTAGACATTTTGAAAAATCTATTAATTTAGATTGATGCAAATATCATATCTGCATGTGTGCTAGCTTTGCAGCATCTAAATTGTCTAATGTCTGACTATGACTATATAGGGTTATTTTAAATACTGCACCTCCCATTAAACTGTAATCCAGTTTAATGGGAGGTGCACTATGTTGGCATGCAATCATATTGCCCAAACCACTTTAAAGAGGTTCCCCCATAACATTTCATCCCTGCCCCTTAGATGGTCTGTGTTCAGATATTGAAATGCCTCATTAGCACATTTTCCCACCGCAGAGTGTTGCTGTGAATGGCATCTTGCTGAAACTAGGCAGATTGAAGGCTTACACCTCAGGGAGTGTTGTACCTTTTTCCCTTGTTATTTGTAGTGTGACAGCTGCAGGCACTGTAACGAAGGCAGCTACCTTGTTAAATCCATCTCATGATACTACACTGTTGTCTCCCCTTAAGGGTCCACAGCATCATAGCTGTGATTGTCCTGCTTTTGTAAAGTTCTGTAATGATCAGTTGGTTCTTGTAAGCACTGGGTACACTGTCATAGTCAGCTAAGGCGGGACACAAACACACTGATCATTGTGTGACCAGAAGAGGAGAACTACGGTATCTTGCAGTTATGTTTGGTGTGAGCAATATTACATAGTATTGAATGTTATATTTTAAATATTTTAACCTTTTTTGATCTTCTGGTTTCATTACTTGTTGGTGCAGGCCACAAAAACCCTGATCAAACTAAATAATCCTTAACCATGATTAATGGTGTGAAACAGAGGGATTGTACGGTGGCCGACAGGTGCAAAGGTGCTATAATGGCCCAAAACATTTTAATTAGGAGGAATACACTGCAGCTTCAAAACGGATGCAATTATAAAAACACTGATTTGCCAACACATGCAAATGAAGAAGCATCTTCACCAACTTGATGAAACATGAGCAGCGTTTACATAAAGCGCTGCATAAATGTGATCCCATCCTTCTTTCCGATGTAGATCTGCCGTAAGCTAGCTAGCTAACGTAGCTAAACTATTAATTGCAAATGTACTGACAAAACATTTACAATTGTGAAACAGACTTGTCAAACAGTGACAGTTTTGTGAAAATGATGAAGATGTTACTTCATTTGCATGTGTTTTGGCACATTTCTTCTATTGTTAGTGTTTAGGGCCGTAGCCAGGGGCGGCGGGTACTGTAGGCTAGGGAAGGCTAAGCCTTCCCAAATATTTTTGTCACTGCATCCTGGTAAAATGAAAATATAATGTAGCCTATAATGTTTGTGTCTTTGACATTAGCGCTGCTATGCAGCCACCTGTGCCCTGTACTATGAAGCCAGTTCAACAGATCCTGGATATGTTTGAGTTATCTTCACTAACCCTAACAAACGAGATCTCGCTAAGCGGTCCTACGACGCTGGTTATCAACTCGGTGAATCAAGCCAGGGTTTCTCTGTCCGGCTGAGAGCGCGTTCACGTGAAAGGGGCGGGGTTAGCTACATTTGACCAAATCAAATCAAGTTTTATTTATATAGCACATTTATAAACGATTTTTGGTCGAGCCAAAGTGCTGTACATAAAATAAAATAGCCTACTGTAGAGACACTTTACAGCAAATACAACAGCACAGATTGTTCAGAATATCAGTTTGAGAAAAACGACACCCTCTGTCCTTAGACCCTCACATCGTACAAGGAAAAACCTCCAGAGAAAACCCACAGTTTAAGGGGAAAAAAGGGGAGAAACCTCAGGGAGAGCAACAGAGGAGGGATCCCTCTCCCAGGACGGACATACGTGCAATAGATGCTGTGTGTAAATCGAAGAGATAATACATTTTTCAGCATATAGACCGAATGTTAGGAAATGCATGTGTCTGTAATAAGAAGATGAATCCACAAGGATGTCAGCTACAATCCTGTGGAAGCCATCAGGGAAGCAGCATGACGAGGCCCAAAGCAAATGATCAAAATACTACGGAGGGAAGATATTTTCATTTGGAGGGGATGCTCGCGAGTGTGTGTGTACACGTGTGGGTATGTGTTTGTGTAATTTTGTGTTTGTGTGTATTGTGTTTGTTTCCCGGGGAAAACACTCACGAGAAACACTGCTGTTGTTATGCCTGCTTGTGACGTCCAAGTTACTCCGTTCTCCGCTTGTAATTGTGCCGTTAAAAGCTTCAAAGTTGTATTTATCATCTGAATTTGCCGAAACCAAGTTTAATATTCTGAAAGCCAAGACTTTGTTTAATTGAAATCAGATGAAAACAAACTGTAACGGGACCCTGCCGTGTTATCTATGATTACTATACTCTTACATTCATAATGTCAAGCCGGAGGGAGGGGGGGGGACGGCGCTGCGGAAGAGCAGATTGCGAGTGAGAGGTGCCTGTCTTCGTCCCTTTACAAGCTTCAAAAAATGTATTTATCGTTGTGATTTTGGAAATACAAGTTTTCATATTCTGAAAGTCAAGACTTGTTTGTTTAAAATCAAACAAACACCCCCGAACCCTGAAAAAATTGGTTTTTTACGTAAATCCACGTTTATTCTGAAATGAGCCGTGCGACTTTCCGACCTGATTTCGATTAGAGCGGGTCACATATTATGATATTATATCGATGATCTGATTGATGATGTGATATGAAGTGAAAGTGCGGACACGTCCGGTGTCCTTCTCTTGTATACGGCAGTTTAAAACTGTATTTTAGAGATGTCCCGATCCGATCACGTGATCGGGGATCGGAAGCCGATCACGTGATTTTCAAAAGATCGGAATCGGGAGAACAAAATCGGGGGATCGGGAATTATTTTTTTATAAATATTTTTATTATTTTATTTAATGTTACAAAACAAAAATGAACCATGTTACGTCTTAAGTCATCCCTGAGGACTTAGTTTTGGTTTAAAATTACACAACATCATGTATGTGTTGCTTTCTTTGGGCTTGTTTTCATAGACCAGGGGGGTATACTGCGAAGCAGGAATTTCGCTTAGCCGGCTAAATTCAGGGCAACTCCGCTTTCCGGTCATCCGAAGCTGGTTCTCTTTTTAGCAGGCTAGATCTCCATGGTACATATATGCTAAGCAGCTAACCTGGTCGGGACCAGGTTAGGTTTGCAGGCTAAGAGATCAACTCAGTGAAAGCACTGCCTGCTGACCCAATCAGAGCTCAGTGTGCGGAGTTTAAAGCGATCGAGTCATATTACAGGAGAAAGGAAATACAGAAAAGCTGCCGTCGCAGGAAAGACGGCCGGCAAAAATCACCGACTGTGTGAACGTGAACATTAATAGAATATCACCTCCCATCTTCAGAGCAATCTGACTATTATAACATTAGCGTTAAGAAAGCTTAATTAAATATCGGCCACAACATAAGTAACCGGATCAGAGTAACATTAAGTACAGTCCGCGGCATATCACTTCATAATGTATCATATATCTCCTGATCTGGGTCAGCTGAGCCGTATCTGGCCGTGCAACACTCACAGTGTCACATACTGTATGCAGGAGTATTATTTTAAGCAACACATTAAGTTGACGAAACACTCGAGACAAATGTAATTAAAGTCAGATCGTGTTTTAGACGGGGCAGTGATATCATAAACCTGTTAATGTACGCATTCAAACACTTTTTCTTTTACCAGCTGTATTCACCTTGCAGGTGCAGCTCTGTGGCTTTGATCCTGGTGGATCAAGTGTTTAATTCATGGATGTTTAAAGTTTAACTTCTTCATTTTTGACTAGTATTAAAGTTCACTTTTCATTCAGGAAGTATGACGCTGCGCTGTCAGTGCGCTTCTCCATGTTTGTGATTGGTCGAATGCTCCAAATACCACCCCTTTCATGTGAACGCGCACCAAACTAGATAGGACACGGCTGGCTTGAGCGATCCACTTGATAACCAGCGTCGTAGTACAGTTTAGCGAGAGCGCGTATGTTTTGGATTAGGCCAACCGGCTAACTCAAACATATCCAGGTTAGGTTGAACCAGCTTCGTAGCATAGGCCCCTGGTTGCTTATTTCTCTGAAATCTGGCAACAGAGTGGGCAGGGCGCAGTGTCTAATAGTAGCAGCACGCTAACGAGAGGCTACGTTCAGCTGGTGACTCGGGAGTCGGAACAGAGAAAATGTCAGGAGTTTGGAAGTATTATAAAATTGAAAGCGAAGGCAGTGTAACAGCCAGATGCAATGTTTGCAAGGCAGAGGTTCCGCGTGGTGGAAAGAACAGAGCTACGTTCAACACGACCAATCTAATACGCTACCTGAGAAACAAACACCAACAACAACACGACGAGTACACAGCGGCCACTCAGGTAACGGCACTGAAACAACCGACACTTTCAGAGACTTTTAAAAGGAAAGAGAAACTGCCCCAGAACAGTGAAAAGGCCAACAAACTAACAGCCAAGATAGCTGAATTCATCGCGTTGGATGACCAACCGTTACCTGTTACCTTTTTTTTCTCTTAATGCATTGCATAAAGATCGGATCGGGAACAATCGGTATCGGCAGATTGTCAAAATCAAATGATCGAAATCGGATCGGGAGCAAAAAAAGGTGATCGGGACATCCCTACTGTATTTCCTTTATCCTGTAATATGACTTGATTGCTTTAAACTCCGCACACTGAGCTCTGATTGGTCAGCAGGCGGTGCTTTCACTGAGTTGATCTCTTTTCTATAGACACCGGAGGAGGGCAGCGTCAGGTAAAAAAAGTTATTTAGCCTTCCCAAACCTGAGCCTCACGCGCCGCCTATGACCGTAGCACGTTTGCCCCTGTGGGCCGCCATACGTCAAGGTGTCAAAATGTTTTGCCTGATTCATTTTCATAACCATTATCCTATCTTAAACCAGTTTACTTCAGGCCAAATATAATCTTACATGTCTTCCATATACAAACAATTTTACTATAAATGTTGTAGTTAGAGTCACTGTCCAATAAGAGCTTCATGTAAAAGATGTATGGGTGAGGCAGATCGAGAGGGCAGAACTGATCCCATTACCAGGTTTGAAGTCTGGTGTTTCACTCAGACTCAGTCAGTTCAGTTAGCTACACAGCGGCAGACAGCTTTCGACAAAGCCGTGTGGACAGCTCTCCGATGGCACCCTGTTAATCTCTGTGTTTGATGAGCTAAAAACCGCAGCTCACCTTCAGAAGATCACTCAGAGAACCAGTTTAACCCGGTGACCCGCTCGCTGGGAAAGTACTGAATAATTCACAGTTCAGACTAAAACCGCAGAGCTGGACAGGAGGCAGCGCACTCAGGTTAAAGCGAAATCCCTGTTACAAGTTAGCAGTGGCGTTTTGTACAAAAGTGGTGGGGCACAACAAATGTAGATGTCTATATATAAGCTTCTGCAGTGAGGTTCATGGCTGGTGAGTCACTGGCACTGACTCTTCAGGTTTACAAATATAATATTATATTTTGATCTAAATCAAAATATAATATTATTTTCATGAGCTTTTTTTGTCTGATGCTTCGATTAATTTTAAACAGACAGTTCAACAAAAGGATACCCAAAACATTTAATTTTGTCATTTAAATATTGAATTGTTCTCTCTTAGTAAGATCCCATTTTCAATAAAATGGTGGTCTTACCTTGACTTGAAGATGAAGTCCATTTGCCTATCCTTCTGGACAAAAATCTCTTACTTTTTGAAAAAGTCCTCCTTATCTTCTTGTAGTTTCAAAAGTCTATCATAAATGTAATCGATAGATTTATGATTCGAACATTATAAAACTAGGGTAGACATGTCATGTGGATATTATCCGGCTGAACAAAATGTGCATTAATCTAACAGGTACGTTTCCCACAGATCTTATTTTGAGCTATTTTCTAAAATCCTATGGAGAAATCTCATTGCTTTTTCGTGGACGGAAGCCATGCGCAGCTTACTTCCGGGTTTTAGGACCCGTCTCTCGTCTCCTCTTCACACACCACACTTTTCGCGGCACACATACTTACAGCCAATCAGCTCTGAATTATGTGAGATGACGTATGGTGGGGATGGCAGCTCAGTGCCCCTATGGTCATTATTTTTTTATATAATTATAATACTCTGAGCATGCGCAGTGTAGTTTTTACAGTCACCGTTCACTTAGACAGTGAGAGGGAGGGGCAGGATCGGGTTTTGTCCCACATGGCTCTAAACAGCTCAATAGGCACACACTGAAGACACTAATTAGAAGGACACAGACTAAAACAGCAATGTACAGACGAATCAGATGAGTAAACATGATCTTTAAATATATTTTATTTTTTGCATTTTTTTGTAATCATTATTTTTAATACTTTCTGCTGTGCCCCACCTGCCCCTAATGACCAGTCGCCACTGCAAGTTAGACATCTTCTGTTACTGTTAATATCTTCACAGAAAGTTCTGAGGTTTTTCATTTCACTGCTAATGGTCTAATGGTCAATGAGCTGCGAAACTCGCGGAAGTGATTTCAAAACAAAAAGCACTCGTTTGCTTGGAACGGTGATATTATAAACAAGGGGAAACTCGGGGAATTTAGCGATCACAACAAAAACGGCCTTTAACTGTTAAAGGGCAAGGCTATGGTAACGATATTGGATCACTACACACAAGATGCATGATGAGAAAAAGACTGAGAACAGGTAATAGGCTCTGATTTAGCACCACCATCAGGCCTTTTCATTTACATTTCCCTTTTGTTGTCCGTTTACACTTTAATACCCGCTTATTTTGAAGTTGGTATGTATATTTAATTAAAAAATCTACTGCTTATGTTATTTTTTTTGTTATAGCATTTTATAAATGATAATATTGGTGTTAATGTTCACTTTATTTTAATTTAAGAGGTCATGTATATTTAAGTTATATTTATTTTGATTTTTTACATGCCTTTTAAATAACATTCAAAAATGTTATTTAAAAGGCATGTAAACCATAAAAGACGACTATTGAGGTCTATTGTCAGGAATGTTAGTGTTATATCAAATAGTGAATTCTACTGCAGTAGAATGTTGCACGTCTGCACAGTGTTATATGTTCACCGCTCAGTGTCAGTAAATATTGTGCAGTTAGTATTGGACTACAAGATAGATGCAAGCCTGTACAGGTAGAGTTATTTAAAGCATAAATGAGTCGGTTGGGTTAGGGCGAACATTAAATATGTCTGGAAAATAAAACTTAAGATAAGATATTTATCACACACACATGCATAGGAACTATACAGATTAGGTCTCAGTTCAGATATGTAAGTTCCAGAGCGAAAAGGCTGCCAGGTTGCATCATTGGAATAATGACAAATATTCTCCTGAATATTTTCAATACAACAACCTGGAACCTCTCTCTCTCTTACACTCTCTCCCAACCCTGTCTACTTCTTTGCACTGAGCCAGTTGCTCAAACAGACAAGCCTGTTTACAGTTGTCGGCGAAATGCCGCTCCTCTGCCTTCATAACAGTCAAAGCATGAGACTGAAGTTCCCACCTAGGGTCAAAATAATGCGATGTGATCATGTGCAGTCGACACGTTGGATGCGATCCGAATTATCTCACACAGTCCCTCGTCCTCCACAATGTTAATTGTCCTGCAAGCTGTAGCTACCGCCACCCATTTAGCTATCGCTGTTGAAAGCTTGCTGCTCGTAGACGCCGTGTCCAGGCGTCTCCCCGGCAAACTTTGAAGCGTGTTCTGCCGCAAGCGAGCGGCAGGAACTGTGTGCTTGGCTTGCTGTTTAAAACACCTTTTTTACCTTTTTTACCATCCAACTAACAACAACAACGTCA
The DNA here is from genome assembly GCF_902827115.2 of Pseudochaenichthys georgianus. Lineage (NCBI taxonomy): Eukaryota > Metazoa > Chordata > Actinopteri > Perciformes > Channichthyidae > Pseudochaenichthys > Pseudochaenichthys georgianus. Next base: position 36,632,490 of record NC_047506.1, read on the forward strand.
AGACTTTGGGCTCTGAAACTACGGGGCGGGCCGAGGACAAATACACATGCGTTAATCGCACGTTAAAAAAATTAGTGGCGTTAACACGTTATTAACGCGTTATCTTGACAGCCCTAATAAATATATACAATTTAAGATTCAAACAAGTATGAGAGTACTCTCATAATAACGTAACACTGTCAGAGACTTATGAGGGGCCGTGTAGGCCAACATTCAAACTCACCTCGCACACACACTACTGAAAACTATGAGGGGCCGTGCAGGCCGTAATTCATACTGGTCCTCTCACGCACATACATTCTCCTTATACATACATATATTTTCAGTCTTACACACATATATTCTCCTTTCACATACATACATGTTCACTCTTACACACATATATTCTCCTTTCACATACATACATTTTCACTCTCACACACGTATATATTTACACACACACTCGCGGAAGTGATTTCAAAACAAAAAGCACTCGTTTGCTTGGAACGGTGATATTATAAACAAGGGGAAACTAGGGGAATTTAGCGATCACAACGAAAACGGCCAAAACACACATTGAGCCCAGAAAATGAATGTTATTGAATGAATATTATTCTTTACTTTATCCGTCTTTATATGTAGAAAATATTACGTTTTTTCTGTAATGTTGTTTCCATAGAAACAACAACTTCCTGTCAACTCTCCTTCAAAATAATATATTATATCCTTTTTAGTTTCACAGAACACAAATTGGGTTATTTACATAATATGTTTACATGATTTTGTTGTGCAATAAAACAACCCGATGGACACACGATAAAGGAAATGTTAAAATTCGGCTGTGATCGTGGCAACATCGGGCCATTCGTGAGGGCATCTTAAGCCATCGTATGATCGCTGGTGGAGTTTCTCAGGCTCCGGCAGCAACTTCGTGAGCGGTGGCAAAATCTTTGGCATGCCAAAAAATAGCCGAAGGACCTTGCGAAGGTTCATTTTCGTGTTAAATTCGTGTGTCAATTTTGCCCTTCGTAAGGCCATCTTGAGGGCATCTTGTTATCATCGGTGCCATCGGGCATTCGCCCCGATCAGAGTGAGGTTGAATGCACCGATGATAACAAGAAGATGACACGATTTGACAAGATGCCCTCACGAGTGCCTTACGAAGTTGCCGCTCACGAAGTTGCTGCCGGAGCCTGAGAAACTCCACCGGCGGTCATACGATGGCTTAGATGCCCTCACGAATGGCCCGATGTTGCTACGATCACAGCCGAATTTTAACATTTCCTTTATCGTGTGTCCATCGGGTGTCAATTTCGGGACAGTGTGACAGGGGCTTACAGAGCACCTCCTCCAACACACATGAACGCGCAATACACGCCCAATTACGGCACGCACAATGAGGGCACGAGATACATTTGTGCGTGCACGAGATGGAAGGCAGACAGCCGGGCCGGCTAAACGGATTGGTCGTGCTTTTTACAGTATTAAGTTTGTGCACAGATGGAAGGCTGACAGGCAGGTAGGCCTGGTAGGCAGGTAGGCTACTCATAAAGTACACAGTAAAAGTAATTAATTTTATTTTTTGGTAGCAGTCAAACTAGTACCGAGTCCAACAGTGTCACTTTTATTAAGAACTTGTGGTAACAAATATTTGTATCGATCATCAAATATAGCAGGGAAAGAGCTGCTGATTTGATAAAAAAACTCGAGAGATGGCTGACCCAGATAGCAATTACCTTTGGGCCGGATCCGCACGAAAGCCTTTAGATCCGTTTGTAGCTCACACACGTTTTTTGACTGTGGGCCAGATCCGCACCAGATAGAGCTTTCAGCCTAAACATTCCATTTGCAAGCAGTGCAGTATTTTTGCTGGTTTACAGATTTGGCCCAGATCCGTAATACGTATTTGAGCCGCAAGCGCCAGAAATCATTGGAATGGAACAAATCAAAAATAATATGGGGATGTAACGTCTTCATATATTTCTTTGATTATTGAATTGAAACATTAAAATAAAATAAAATATAACATTGAAAACTAAAAACTTAACACAAAAATAGTCTCCTACAGTAATGTGGCATTGTACGATTGAATTAAATATTAAACGATAGATTAATATTTGTTCATTACGCTAATGCCCACTATCCAATCCAAGTAGCCTACTCTGAGCTTTCACAGCCAACGTTCACAGGCGGCAAATTCACTCAAGAATGATCAACTCAAGTAAGTATAGCCAACATTTTTGTTCTAATTTTGTATTTGTGGTTGGTATATATATGTATTATATGTGTATGTATGTGTCGATTGATACGCAAGTGACTCAAAATGCTGAACTTTTTTGTCAAAACTCTTGTTAGTTGATCATAGTTTAGATAAGCTAACGTTAGCGTTAGCCAGTGGATAGGATAGCCGAGCAAGTTACAGCCTTGAAGAGTTAATATTAATTTAACGGTGGAACAGTATGTCGAAAAAAAAAAAGCAGGATTAACGTATAACTTTAATATTGAACTTTTATTCGAATAGTGACGTTAATGTGAGTGGAGGCATTGTGCTTTTAAAGGCGGGCTCAGATGGCAGGAGAGTGGTTTGCTGAAGACTCAATTCGGCATTAAACTTGGTAACACACAAAAATATGTTTAACTTGTAGTAAACTTAGACGTCGATATAAATGACTTATGCGAGTATGTTTCCATCCCCACATGCGTATTAAATCTTACGTTTCAATTTGTATATTTTATATACAAATATAGCTGCATGGCCTGTTGCTGCTAGAACATATTAAGCAGCAGGTCAACCAGTTAGCAGGAACTTTAAACATTTTGATGGCGAAAGTACAGATGTAGCGCTTCGTTTCAGACGCCTACCCGTGCAGGTCCGTGATCGGCACGGGGTGGGCCCCTGCTGAAAAGTAAAACCCCCCGCAGGACTTGAAACGCCCCCTTGATAAATACATTTAATTATAATGAAACCAGCAGCAATGGATCATGGATCCACCAGGGGGAGCCGTGAAAAGCTGCCACACTGAAACTCATGTGAAATAAACAGCTGATCTACAGGTATCTGATATAGGGGATATTTGTTAAGATCCATATGTCACGGATAGGATCATATTCTGTGCTAAGTAAGAGACATGTAATCATTTACTAAACATCACCATGTTTTTATTTAACAAAATAATGTTTAATTCACGTTGGCGTAAGTACAAAACCATCGCTATGTTTTTAGATCAGGAAATGCATCCAGGGTCAAACAAACGATTTTCGATCGTCATCCTCGCATTCATTTAATGTATCTATGTTCGCGAGTTGAAATGAATGCACTAAATGTAATCCACGTGAGTTTACAACAACAACAATAATCGCTTTGTTTTTATATCACATCCGACCGGAGGAAAATGCAGCGGCTCTCACCGATCACCCTAATCCCACGGGCAAACAATAATATGTACAGTGTTCATAGTTTACTGTATTATTAGTGTCTAATATTACTGCTATAATAATCACACATTGAGTTGTTGAAATCAGACCGTCGTTTTTTTTAAACGCTCTGAATGAAACGGCAGCTCTCAGGTGATCAGCTGTGTGTTTACACAATAAAATATGCATAGTAATTTAATACCTTCCAACACACATTGTAAGAACAGTTCTGTTTCATATGAGTGTTGAGAGCCGTATCCACAAATCTCCTAATTTTTCCCTCAGTGCACCAGATTGATGCATTTAACTTCAATTTAAATAAAAACATCTTCTGTTGTAACAACAATAACATTATAAATAGTAACATAGCATGGTATTGAACATTTACTGTAGCTTTGAGTGTTACTGGCCTGAGATTTTTTTATTACATGAATGAAGGTGACTGAGGCTTTTTAATATAGACTTTTCAGTGTCCCACATTTTGCACAGAACTGTCCCACATTAGGAAAACAGATTGTCTGAGACAATTTGGAACTAAGAGTACTAATATGTCTACCCTTTCTTTTATGAGTTTAATATCTGCATGTTCTCTTTTGGTTTGATTAGGACACATCCTGGGGATTTCAGAATGTTACTGGATTTTGATTTATTGTATCGGCTTCTTGTCGCAATATATTCCCGAAGTCTGAAATGCAAAAATGTTCCACATTAGGGCAATTCACCCTACATTTAATCATTTTGTTTATTTTTAACGAAATAAATGTGGTTTAATCCATCATGAAATGAATGTAGGCTATTTACTTAGTACATATCTGACATTAACGATTAACACACTGTTCATACTGCTCACAGGCTGATATCTAGTGTATTCATACCCCTCACTGTTTATTCATCATTCAATTCATTATATATTTTATTCTGTAGATTGTGAACATTACTTTTCACTTTACTGCTTGTTGCACCTGGTTGCAACCCCCCATGTTTCCTATACTGTATGTTGGGGACCCTTTGTTTAAAACTAATTGGCCATCGGAATGTGTGGAGTCACATTCCACAGCTCTCCCCCCCCCCCCTCCTGTGATCCCCCGCACACAGAGAGACACAGGGAGATCGCTCTTCTTCTGTAAGAGTGAAAATGTATGTATGTCAAATGAAAATATATGTGTGTAAGAGTGAAAATATGCTGCATTTTGAATGTCCGATAGTCCACCATTTCCACCGGAAATATCAAACATTTAATAAAAGTGAAAAACAATGAACAAGACTTAACGTATTCATCATAATTAATTATATTTATTTCGTTTGGATGTAGGATTTTTGACTTTGTTTAGAGCAGTGATCTTCTACTATATGAACATTTTGGACCCAAAATCACAAAAAAAAACGTAAAAACAGATTTTGAAAATGATTTCATTTTTCATAACACAAACATACACAAGAAACCATTTAAAAGCTGGAAATATATACATGGGATGTCACTATGATAATGTGAAAGTTTGATTGAGGTAGCATGGGATTTCATTCTGATAAGGCAAAAGTGTTATTATAAATATAATACAAATATATACACATTATGTACAAAAATCAGTTTTTTCTGTCTTTATCTGTGCCACGCTTCAAAGCGGTTTCTGTCAACTACGACACAGAGGGCAACATCACAGATTCCTCCTCCTCCATGTCAAAAAACAAGCTTAAAGCTTGACTCACGTTCAGAGTTCTCTTCATCATAGTTGAGTCTTCAAAACTCAAAATCTGTCACTTTACTTCAATCGCAGTCTCCCGCCGCCTCTCTTCGTCTCCCGCCGCCTGTCTTCGTATATCTTCGTCTCTCTCCATTTCCCGCCGTCTCTCTTCGGTTCCCGCCGTCTCTCTTCGGTTCCCGCCGTCCCCCTTCGTCTCGTTTCGTATCACTCCGTTTACCTGATTACCTCACCCCCTCCATGGTAAATACACCCTGTTGAGCAGGATCTACAGTTTCCAGTATTTTCCGTTTCGTAAAATGATAAAATACGGCGAAGATATTAAAATATGTGTATATATCTGTATTAACTTTATATCATCGTATGTCCGTGTTTATTGGGTATTTTTGCATGAAACAAAGACTGGCATATAGTTTCAAGCCAGTACTTTCGACAGAAATACACATATACATCCTGTTGAGCAGGATCTACAGTTTCCAGTATTTTCCATTTCGTAAAATGATAAAATGCGGCGAAGATATTAAAATATGTGCTTCAATTATTCATACTTCTGAAATATATCTGTATTAACTTTATATCATCGTATGTCCATGTTTATTGGGTATTTTTGCATGAAACAAAGACTGGAATATAGTTTCAAGCCAGTACTTTCGACAGAAATACACATATACATCCTGTTGAGCAGGATCTACAGTTTCCAGTATTTTCCGTTTCGTAAAATGATAAAATACGGCGAAGATATTCAAATATGTGCTTCCATTATTCATACTTCTGAAATATATCTGTGTTAACTTTATATCATCATATGTCCGTGTTTACTGGGTCTTTTTGCATGAAACAAAGACTGGGATATAGTTTCAAGCCAGTACTTTCGACAGAAACACACGGCAATGTTGTCCGGACTGTTTTTATGCGGCACCGGCTTGAACAGGTCATGTGATCTGATCACGCCGGCGTGACGGTCGACTCCAAAGGGTTAATATTAAATACATATAAGTATTTTTACAACTTGTATTTAGAAATACTCTGTTGTAATTATTGATGCATACATGTGTTCATCCATTTAATGTGGCATCTGCTATAATGGGGTTAATGTATGATATTACTTAATAATACAATACATTATAATATATGATATGATAATTACATTTTAGTTTTATTCATTTCTTATTTCATAGTTTCTCATTATTATTATTTTTATCGCTCATCTTATTTTTGATTTTATTAATCTGTGTGAATCTGTGCTGTCCTGTTTTTCACTCTCACCCTGTTGCTGTTTGAACTACTGAATTTCCCCACGGGATTAATAAAGGTCCATCTTATCTTATCTTAATGTATAAGTTGATTTACTTCAATCTACTGAACAATATTACAAGAAATATACTGCATAAAGCAAACTATATACTTTATTTGATCTAAGATATTGATGTTTCTACAACACCCATTGTGTATTTTGTGAATGAAGCGCCATCTCATGGTTAAATCCTGTAATAGAACAAATGGGGAAATTGGGCAACGCCCTCTAGCAATTTGGCAACACCCCCAGCCACTGGCATCCGCTGGGCTTTTGACTGGGACACACCCATTTGAGTCTGATCTGGAGTGCTACATCTGTAGGATCAGGCCTGCATGCCCCAACCTACGAGATGCCCGAAGAGTTCCAATTCCCCCTCGACAGCGATGGGGAATTGGAGCGGTTCAAAGAGGGGCTCCGCAACCCTGCTAAATGAAAGAATGAAGACAAATCTTGTAAGTATTTTTATGGGACATGTTTTCATATGCTCAATACAAAATGTTAGCCTTGTTTGTCTTTGAGTTTGTTGCAGTAAGGTTGACATGTATATTCAGTTCAGTTTCCATTCTCCACCTAGGCGACTTCGCTCTCCTCTGTTGGAGGGGTGGACACTAAGAGGGTTGTGTGGAATATTCTGGCAAGAATGATTACCTCCACCGTGGCACGCAGGATCAATTGGAAGGGAGTAAACGGCAAAAGGGCCTTCAATAAAATGGCCATGAAAATCGTTCTTTTCCGTAAGTGTCTTTCCAAATGTTTATTTCATCATAATGGTGCTCATCACAGCTGCTGCTCATCACAGCTGCTGCTCGTGCTCTGAAACTCACCTGAGGAACAGGTTACACGCCGTCAGCGCTGAGACGTGATCCACCTTTGCTGAGTTCCGGATGAGAGCCACGTTCAACCTCATCCACCACAGCGGACCCGAGTTCCACTAAAGGCACGCCGGGAAGGGTTTCAGGAGCCACTCCACACTGGGTGAATCACTTCTGGGATCCTACTTTTGCCCGCCGAGTGGATTTAGCACGAGAGGGAGCAACTCTTGCAGAGATAAAGAGTCGGAAGTGTGGTCCCGGCTCTCCTCTCGCCGCCCTTCTCGCCGCTCCTCACGCCGCTCCTCACGCCGCTCCTCACGCCGCTCCTCACGCCGCTCCTCTTGCCGCTCCTCTTGCCGCTCCTCTTGCCGCTCCTCACACCGCGTATCGCCGCTCCTCTCCGCGCCTGTCCTACCGGCGGAGATGTAAAGTGGATTAAATAGCCGGTGTAACGCAGTGGGATTACCTTCTCTACTCTGCTGTGCTACTATAGCTGAGGCCTGGTTCCACCTTGCTCCGGGAACAGCGTGGATACTGTTGTGCTGGACTGGGAGAATGGCGGGTGTCGTGTTTCTGCTGTGCCTTTTCTTGGCTGTGCTGGACAAGGAGAAGATCGCTAGTCGTCCTGAACAATCTACTGGATTCGGGTATGTTCTGCCGCCCGCAGTGGACATCCCCTGTACAGTTTCGGAGGTGTTGCACAAACAATTGCTGGTTGCACTGTCGCGGACATTCATTTCGGAAAATGTTTGTCTTTCTCACATGCCTGCCACGATGGTCCTTCAGAATTGTTTTTGAAACTCTAATCTCACTTTCGCGAAGTTTGCTGGTGACTCTAGAACAGCTGACAATGTATGTGTGTTGATTAAGAGGAAAAGGTGCTTGGTATTTTTATTGTTGTTACTATCAGGAAATGTACAGCCAAATCCAGGTCCACCGAGCAGTATTAGTCAAATAGCTACTCCTGCTGATTTTATATCTAGATCTGGGCTAGGTTTAATTCATTTAAATGTGCGTAGTCTGTTACCTAAATTAGATTTTGTCCGTATTTGGGCGAGTTCGACTGATGCTGATGTCATTGTCTTATCAGAAACGTGGCTAGATAATCCATTTTGGCCTCTGACATTTACATAAATGGTTACAGTGTATATCGTACTGACCGGCCTAAAAAAGGTGGTGGCGTTGCCATTTATGTGAAAAATAAGTTTTGTGTAACTAATATGGTTTCCAAATCTGTTAGTAAACAGCTAGAATTTTTAGCCGTGAATATTGAGGTAACAAAGGGTCAACAGCTCATGGTGGTGGGCTGCTACAGAGCCCCTTCGGCTGTCAAGGACTCTTTATCGTCATTGGCAAAACTGTTATCACAACTTAATTGATCTAATTTTAACAAATGTTCCACATAAATACTCATCTGTGGGAGTATTTGCTAATGATGTGAGTGACCACTGTGTTGTAGCCACAATTAGGGACACTAAGGTCCAAAAGGTTAAACCACGTATCATCACAAAGAGAGACAAAAAACACTTTGTGGAGCAGGGTTTTTTACATGATCTGTTTGATTTTGATTGGGGTAGAATCAATTTGTGTGCTGATGTAGAAACTGCATGGTCTTATTTTTATCTTGGTTTTATGAAAATTATAGATAGACATGCACCTCTGCGTAAATTTAGAGTGAAGGGACGAAACAATCCCTGGTTTTCTGCTGAGCTGTCCAGTCTCCTTCATGAGAGAAATAATGCTTGGGCTAAGGCTAGGAAATCAGGCTCAGAGGTAGAATGGCTACATTTTAGGCAGCTAAGAAATAGCTTCACATCTCAAATAAAAAGTGCTAAATCAAAGTACTATTTGTCGGTTACCACAGAAAACCTGAATAATCCTAGGACATTTTGGAAAGCCATAAAATCGATTTCCACTGGTGATATCCCAAATGAGCTACCTCCGTGCCTTACCACAGCATCTGGCACTATATCAGACAGGGCTACTATGCTAAATTGCTTTAATGAGCATTTTGTGTCTTGTGGCTCTCTGTTTGGCTGTGTGGCTCCTGTGAACGCTCCAATCCTTGACTCTGAACAATGTGGTCTGGAAAACCCTTTCAGTTTTACTCCTTTAACTATTGGTATTGTTCATGAAGCATTATCCAAGTTAGATCCTAGGAAACCGGCTGGCCCGGACAACGTAGAACCTTTCTTTTTAAAGATAGCTGCAGATTTTATTGCTCCACCTCTTACTTCTCTTTTTAACCTCTCCCTCAGCACGAACACAATTCCAAAAGTATGGAAGTCTGCTTATTTCTTGCCTTTACTGAAAGGGGGGGAGGCAACTATTTTAAATAACTATAGGCCAATCTCTCAATTGTCAGTTCTGGCTAAGGTGCTCGAACGCTTAGTGAGTGAACAAGTAAAGGAGTTTTTATGTATAAATGATATCCTGTCTAAACATCAGTCAGGATTCAGAAAGAAACACAGCACCATCACTGCGACAATGAAAGTGGTAAATGACATTACTACTATTTTAGATAATAAGCAGAGTTGTGCAGCTCTGTTTATTAACCTTTCCAAAGCATTTGACACCGTTGATCATCGCATTTTAAAGCAGAGGCTACTCAGTATTGGCCTATCCAGCCTTGCAGTGGGGTGGTTTGTGAACTACCTCTCTGAAAGGTCCCAATGTGTTCACTTTGATGGGCTGTCTTCTGAGTGGTTAAACATTTCTAATGGTGTACCACAAGGTTCTGTTTTAGGACCACTTTTATTCTCCATATATATTAACAGTGTAGGTGATAATGTGGATGAAGCTACTTTACATTTTTATGCGGATGATACTGTGATGTATTGTGCAGGTCCTTCCATTAAAGAGGCTGTTGTTAAATTACAAGCTGTTTTTAACACTATTCAGACTCAGCTCTCTGAATTAAAGCTTCTTTTAAATGTGGATAAAACCAAGGTAATGCTCTTTTCAAAAGCTAAAAAGACACCAGAGCCTGTTTTAGATATTGTAACTACGCAAGGAACAAAACTTGAAGTTGTTGCCTGTTACAAATACCTTGGTATCTGGCTTGATGATTGTCTCTCTTTTAAACTTCATGTCAATAACCTGCTTAAAAAACTGAGGGTTAGGCTAGGGTTCTTTTTCAGAAACAAGTCCTGTTTCTCGCTTGAGGCCAGGAAAAGGCTAGTCACTGTGACCTTTTTACCTGTGCTGGGCTATGGTGATCTGGTCTATATGAATGCACCTGCCAATTACCTGAGCAAATTGGATGCTGCGTATCACAGTGCTCTGAGATTTGTCACAAATTGTAAAGCGCTTACACATCACTGTACCCTGTATACCAAGGCAGGTTTACCATCACTCTCTGTACGGAGGCTCAGTCATTGGTACACGTTTATCTATAAAGCTTTGTTGGGTAAACTCCCGTATTATATCTGCTCTCTGATCACACAGAGAGTTGCAAGCAGCTATTGTCTGAGGTCACATGATGTAGTCTTGTTAGATGTGCCAAGAGCAAGGACTGTCTTAGGTAAGACAGCTTTTATGTGCGCAGCTCCACTTGCTTGGAACAATCTTCAGCAAGAATTGAAACTGAGCAATCTCATTCCTCTGCATGTTTTTAAAGCTAGGCTAAATGAAATGCTTGCTGATACAATGGGCACTTGTAAATGTCTATAACTATGTATCCTGTAAATATAATGTATAATGTCCTTTATTGTTTTATGTTTCATGTGGAACCTATATGCTGCAGGTCTCCCTTGAAAAAGAGATCTATGATCTCAATGGGACCAATCTGGTTAAATAAAGGTTTGAAATGAAATGAAATGAAAAAAAGATTAGATTGGCCTAGTTGAATTAGATTGCATTCACTCAATTTCCATCTTCTCATTTAACAGACACTTCTATCCTACAGGTACAGTTTAAGCAACAGTTTGTTCTCTTGGAACTGAATCTATTACCTTAATCTTGTAAGCACTTTGTTTCACAAGACTCCCTTAGCCTGTCAATCACTACCTTGTAAGTCTTTCACTTTCCATCTATGTGTTTGCATGTGCTGCAAAGTTTTTCAATTTTTTTTTACACTATGCCCATCATTGGCGGGCCAGGGGTTTTATGGTTAGGCCTTCAATGACGATTTATGTTTTATAGGACTAAAAAACAATTGTATCGTTTTAGCATTTAAACGCACACTTTTCAAGCATTTTGCCACAACATTTAAAACTCGGTAGCCCTACCAAGTTTAATTAAACACAAACCAAGTTTTACATTTTGCAACATGTTGCACATACAAATGTACGGAAGCCTGTTGCTGCCTAGTCAGAAAGAAACACTGATCAGGATCACAATATTACATGAAAAGTGTATTGTTATAACAAGATGTTTATCATGTGATAACAATATATTTTTCACGTTATAAACTTAAAATGTTAAAACGTGAAAAACATCACTTTGTATGTTATAACGTGATACTGATATATTTTTTTCCTGGCGTGGCAGCAATAAGCTTTAGTACAAATGCGCTGCTCGACAGAACGCTGCATGTATTCTTGTTTAATTTCGCCGTCGAGTGTTACTCAAATGATTGGCAGGTGCTAATATGAATAATAATGTTGAATGTTCGTGTCGTAAATTATTTAAGACATATCCTTTACCCATCCTGTAGCCTTCCTCCAGTTACGCTTCGATGCTAACTCTGCCTAGCAGGCCTTGGCCGTATTCTCCATGTGTGCGTGACTGACAGTATCAAGGTAGCCAAGCCTTTCTGTTGTACAATTCGCGGTTGCTTGTGATTGACTGATTAACTGCTCGTGCCTTTTTGGCATCACATTAGATGATTAATTAATTTGTGCGTGTCATGTGTTGCAACGGTCAGCAATTGTCTGCTCTACTGCACTGACTGGGAAATGTTCTATCTCCCCAGAAGAGAGGGGATGAACAGGAAGCTAATTTCTTTCAATAACTATTTGTTTATTTTAAAACTATTCATACATTTTTATTTATTTTTAATTATTTAATTTTTTTTAACAAACAAAGCGAGAAGGAAAACGAGGAAGGAAGGATAATGAGAAGGAAAACAGACATTTACAGTAAACTAACATATTATGTATGAATGCAATATTTGTCTTAATTTTGGCTTAGCAGGCCCCTGACTGTCTGCCATTGACGCCTACTCTGAATGCCACCTCTATGGTCTCTGTCCCCATTGCATGTGCAGCAAGTCTTAAGGTTACATTCACCCACTGGCTGTCACTGGTCTCTGTTGGCCATTGCTAAATCACCTTTCTTTGTAGATGGCACTACAGTCTAGCAGTATTAGAACAGTGTAAGAACTTATTTTGTGTGTTTGTTTTACAATAGGTGCAGTGCGCAAATGCGCTATAACGAGTGCAGCGATGGATGCAGACATATCCCAGCATACCATTCGCTGGTTTAACTTGGCAAGCGACAGGGAAGGGGGCCGCCAGGAGAGACAGGAGAGGAGACGTCAAAGCCAGGATACACTGCCCGTCCCCGATCGACAATATTAATTATTTTATCGTTTTTGTTTTGTTTTGTTTTTGTTTTTAAGTTTACAGTTCATGTTTTAATAAAGTTTCATGTTCACGTATACAGCAAACATCTCGACTTGTATATTGTTATTTTATGTTTCTGATACCTTGAGTAAAGTAACAGTGTCTGAAGTAAATACCACCACCATGATAGTTAGTTTGTTTGCTATGGTCACAGCACATTACCTAATGCCAAACATAATCTGAGGATGTACTTGGTAAACTGCAGACGTGTTAAACACCATCACATGTTATTCATCATTTACACAGTTCCTCCTTAATTTCGCTTGCCTAGCTCTAAGCTATTGAAAAGTACTTAACGTTTATGAATGTACCTCCTTCATTTGACTGGTCCACTAACTTTAGATGAAAAGTAAAATGGCGACACTTCCATGAAGACTTAAATATAGCCAATATTAGCAAGGTTTAAATGCCGAAGATAAGGCAAACATTTAAGTTGGCAGTAGTCTGGTAAACAGAGCCGTATCGGATCTGGTAAGCGGATCCGTATCGCATCTGGAACGCGGAGAACCATATTAAAACGGAGCTGGACCAGTGCTGGCCCATATCTGACGCAGATCCGTTTTGCGGATCCGATCCAGTTTCGGGCCGATGTGCGTTTCGACAACGGACCGAGTCCGTTTGGCGGATCCGGGCCAGATCGTCTGCTAGGTGCGGCCCAGATCCGGCCCAGTGTCTCTTTGTTATCTGGGGAGTGACCGCAGTGCAGAACCGCTGTATAGTTTAAATCTCCTAACAATGTTGTCCATTTTAGACACAGGCTTATTATATTTACAGCCCTTAATAACATTCATTTTCTGGGCTCAATGTGTGTCTTGGCCGTTTTCGTTGTGATCGCTAAATTCCCCTAGTTTCCCCTTGTTTATAATATCACCGTTCCAAGCAAACGAGTGCTTTTTCTTTTGAAATCACTTCCGCGAGTTTCGCGGCGCCCCCTCCCCCAATGACCATTAGACCATTTAGTAAGGTAAAAAGCAAAAGGGCAAAAACGCCTCTCAGACGCTCTTCCGTTTATTTGTTTAATAAATAAAAACAAATGGTCCGTAGATACACGGATTCATCTCCCTCCATCATGTTGATTTGAATCCGAAGTTCTGAACATGAGCCCGCCCCGCTCGACCTTCTGAGCCAATCACAGCGCGATAATGACCTGCCTTCCGTTTCAACCATACTCTTTCCGTTTCCACTATACTTTCTCTCACACATACATATATTGTCTTCATTGTGACGACCCCTCCACACCGCGTGGGGTGCCGTCTGGTTGTGTGTGTGTTTTGTGTGTGATTGCAGGTTGCAGCTGTTTGATGAGGCGCACCTGCCGGGTGAGCTACACCTGTTGAAACAGGATATAGGAGGAGCCAGACGGTTACGTTGGGGGAACTCCTCTGGTCACTCTCCCCGTGCCAGCTTCGGGGACCTGAGGCTGGTCCTGTTCCTTCATTTGTTTATAAGGAAATAAACAAATTGTTATTTTCTTACCTTTCGTCTCGCCTCCCTGCTTTTTGTTTGCAGCCCAGGAGCGGGTTGTAACAGATGGGGGCTCGTTGTTTTGGATCTGAGAAGCGTGTGCAACTGGACGGGTTTCGCGCAGCTGCTGTTGTCGCTGGGTGCGGCTGGTTGTTTTTGCAGTAGTGTTGCGGGGGGTGAGTGTTTGGCAGCGAAGGGAGCGCAGATCGTTGGTTACCGTGGTGTCTGTCCCTGTTAGGTATAGTACGGTCTTCCTTGAAGGTTGTAGGGGGGGCTGTTAGTGCGGTGTGAAAGTGGTTAGAGCTATTAGCTCGGGAGCACGCCGAGGCTGCAGGTGGAGTTGCCGGTTTGCCGGTCGCCTCGCCGAGCTTACGGTAGAAAAGTGCATAAGTACCTGCCATAATTAGCACCTGATGACTAGCGGGGAGTTTAGCTAGTTTCTGAAAGCAGTTAGAGGGACAGGCCACGGTAGCGTGTAGGTTGTGTGGTAGCGTGAACGTGCACTCCGTGTTTGCATGATGGAGAGTGTGGAGGACTTTGTGAGAGCGCCTACAGAGGAGCTACTGGAGGGCTTCTCACGTGAGCAGTCCCCAGTGTTGCTGAACATTTTCGCTTAGATGTTGGGGATAAGAGAATGAAGGAAAACATAAGAGGAATTGTTAGAGCAAATCTGTTCGAGTTAGGTGTTTTCAAAGGGGGAAAATATACTGTTGATCCGGGCAGAGACGGTGTCAGTACGTCTGGCTCCCGTGATACAGACCTGACTTTTGAACAACGAGAGAGACGAGTAGAAATTAAAAGGCTTGAGTTAGAGGAGCGGAGGTTGGGTTTTCCTGCTGGTGGTGCAGGTCAGACCTCTAATTTCCCTGGTAGAGCTACTCCATTTGACGTTCGCAGTAATTTGCGGGTTGTGCCTCAGTTTAATGAACGAGATCCAGATACATTTTTCTCCCTGTTTGAGCGTGTGGCTGAGAGCAGAGAGTGGTCAGATGCTAATAGCACCTTATTGCTGCAGTGTGTGCTAACAGGTAGGGCCCAGGAAGCTTATTCTGCTTTAACGGTGGCAGACAGCAAAGTGTATCTGATGGTTAAAACTGCTGTGTTGAAGGCTTACGAGTTGGTCCCTGAGGCCTATCGACAGAGGTTTCGGTCCTGGGAGATGTCTGACAAGCAGACACATGTTGAGTTTGCCAGGGAGCTGGTTACCTCTTTCGGTAGGTGGTGTAACTCTTAAAGTGGATACGTATGTCGCATTATGTGAGTTGATGGTATTGGAGCAATTTAAAAATTCTGTGCCCAGCCACATTGCGGTTTATATCAGCGAGCGTAAGGTGAAAACTGCTGCAGAGGCTGCTGTTCTGGCAGATGATTATGTGCTAACGCACAGGGGCGGTCGCGATTTCAGGGTCCAGGATGAAGGGGGTATGTATCGTGCAGGGAGATGGGAAGAGAAAGCTAATCCGCACTGGGGTGGGCGTGAGATGCGAGGTCAGCCACAGGGTGAGCGTGAGATGTGAGGTCCGCCACAGGGTGATTCGGAAATCTGTCATTACTGCAGGGAGAGAGGGCACTGGAAGGCTGACTGTCCCAAAGCTAAGGCTAGCAGGGGGAACTGTGTAGGCCAGTTTAACTCTGCTGCTTGTGCTGTGTCTGTGGTGCCGTTACGTGTCATCTCTCCCTGTCAGCAGCTTAATGAGCCATGCGGGTGGAAGGACCCACCGTTTTCTGCATTTGTGTCAACCGGATACGTGTCATTGGTGGGAAGTGATATCAGCGTGCCGGTAAAGATTTTGAGAGACACTGCATCATATGACTCATACATTCTGAGCTCTGTGTTGCCGTTTTCGGACCAATCTGGAACTGGGGATGTTGTCCGGATGCGAGGGATGGGAATGAATGTTGTGCCCGTTCCTCTGCATTCTGTTGTGCTTAACTCTGGTCTGGTGCAGGGTGAGGTCGCCATGGGGGTCCGTCCTGTACTGCCAATTGGTGGTGTGGATGTTATCCTGGGAAACGGCCTGGCTGGCAGCTGTGTGTGGGCTGAGGGTCCACCTCCTACTATGCAGTCCTCTTCACCTAATGTGATTGTTAAGGCAGAGGAGAATGCCAAGTGCTCTCCTGCAGTGTTGGTGGCTTGTTCTGTGACACGGGCTGTGAGCCGTGCACAGGAGGGATCTGAGCAGGGTGAAGAGGTCAGTGCGAGAGATTTGGTGGTTATTCCTGACTTGCTGTTGTCGGTATCCCGCAGTGAGTTGGGGATGGAGCAGAAAGCGGATGTCTCCCTCAGTCCGTTTTTTGAGGCGGTTCTCTCCACCGAGGATGGAAATGGTGTCACCAGGGGTTGTCAGCTGCATGGGGGAGTGTTGGTCAGAAAGTGGTGGTCACGTGGGAAAGGCTTCATTGGTGGGCCAGTGTATCAGATTGTGGTTCCTGTCAGGTTTCGCGAGAAGGTCCTCAGAAAAGCGCATGGGCAGTCGGGACATCTGGGTGTCCGTAGAACATGTGGTTACCTATTGCCGTATTTCTTTTGGCCTGGGTTGAGGAAAGATGTGTCCGGGCATGTTGGGTCATGTCATGCGTGTCGGACGGGTGGGCCAGTTTGGCAGCGACCTGGGGGTCAGGTCTTGGGTTTGTTGCCGGGGGCTAGGTTGCGGTTTCTGGAGGGACATTCCGGGTTCCTCCAGGGGCTGGGTCAAGGGACTGGCCAGAGTGGTTTTCTATCTGCGCCGGAATATCAGAGAAGAGCCAAATTGGGTAATTAACGGTGTTCTTAGAGGAACTCCTTACTTATGGGGGGGAGTGTGACGACCCCTCCACACCGCGTGGGGTGCCGTCTGGTTGTGTGTGTGTTTTGTGTGTGATTGCAGGTTGCAGCTGTTTGATGAGGCGCACCTGCCGGATGAGCTACACCTGTTGAAACAGGATATAGGAGGAGCCAGACGGTTACGTTGGGGGAACTCCTCTGGTCACTCTCCCCGTGCCAGCTTCGGGGACCTGAGGCTGGTCCTGTTCCTTCATTTGTTTATAAGGAAATAAACAAATTGTTATTTTCTTACCTTTCGTCTCGCCTTCCTGCTTTTTGTTTGCAGCCCAGGAGCGGGTTGTAACATTCATACATACACACATTCTTCTCTTGCATACATACATTGTCTTCATACATACATACATTCTTCTCTTGCATGCATACATTGTCTTCATACATGCATATATTATTTATAATATTAAATGTAAATATTGAATGAATGTGCATGAGAGCAAAATGTATAAATATGAGCATTAAAATATATGAATATGAGAACAAAATGCATGAATGTGTGAGTGACAATATATGAATGTGTGCATTGAAATATGATAATATGAGAGCAAAATGTATGAATGTGTGAGTGTAAATATATATATATATATATATATGTGTGAGAGTGAAAATGTATGTATGTGAAAGGAGAATGTATGTGTGTAAGAGTGAAAATGTATGTGTGTGAAAGGAGAATATATGTGCGTGAGAGGACCAGTATGAATTACGGCCTGTACGGCCCCTCATAGAAAACATCTGGCCTTGCACACACACTACTGAAATACTCTCACATGTACTACTGAACACCTCACACATATTACTGAAAATTAACCTCACACACACACAACTTAAAATTAACCTCACACACACTACTGAAAACATCTGGCCTTGCACACACACTACTGAACACCTCGCACACACACTACTGAAAATTAACCTCACACACACACCACTAAAAATTAACCTCGCACACACACGCAACTGAAAATTATCCTCACACACATGCTCTTGAAATCCTCTCACATTCACTACTGAACACCTCACGCACACACTACTGAAAACATCTGGCCTTGCACATACACTACTGAAATACTCTCACATTTACTACTGAACACCTCACACATATTACTGAAAATTAACCTCACACACACACAACTGAACATTAACCACACACACACACACACACACACACACACACACACACACACACACACACACACACACACACACACACACACACACACACACACACACACACACACACACACACACACACACACACACACACACACACACACACACACACACACACACACACACACACACACACACACACACACACACACACACACACACACACACACACACACACACACACACACACACACACACACACACACACTACTGACAACATCTGGCCTTGCACACACACTACTGAACACCTCACACACACACCACTGAAAATTAACCTCTCACACACACGCAACTGAAAATTATCCTCACACACATGCTATTGAAATCCTCTCACATTCACTACTGAGCACCTCGCACACACAAAACTGAAAACATCTGGCCTTGCACACACACTACTGAAATACTCTCATATTCACTACTGAACACCTCACACACACACAACTGAAAATTAACCTCACACACACACTACTGAAAACATCTGGCCTTGCACACACACTACTGAACACCTCACACACACACCACTGAAAATTAACCTCTCACACACACGCAACTGAAAATTATCCTCACACACATGCTCTTGAAATCCTCTCACATTCACTACTGAATACCTCACACACACAAAACTGAAAACATCTGGCCTTGCACACACACTACTGAAATACTCTCATATTCACTACTGAACACCTCACACACACACAACTGAAAATTAACCTCACACACACTACTGAAAACATCTGGCCTTGCACACACACTACTGAACACCTCACACACACACCACTGAAAATTAACCTCTCACACACACGCAACTGAAAATTATCCTCACACACATGTTCTTGAAATCCTCTCACATTCACTACTGAACACCTCACCCACACACTACTGAAAACATCTGGCCTTGCACATACACTACTGAAATACTCTCATATTCACTACTGAACACCTCACACATATTACTGAAAATTAACCTCACACACACACAACTGAAAATTAACCTCACACACACTCACACTACTGAAAACATCTGGCCTTGCATACACACTACTGAACACCTCGCACACACACTACTGAAAATTAACCTCACACACCACTGAAAATTAACCTCTCACACACACGCAACTGAAAATTATCCTCACACACATGCTCTTGACATCCTCTCACATTCACTACTGAACACCTCACACACACACACACACTACTGAAAACATCTGGCCTTGCACATACACTACTGAAATACTCTCACATTTACTACTGAACACCTCACACATATTACTGAAAATTAACCTCACACACACACAACTGAAAATCAACCTTACACACACACACTACTGAAAACATCTGGCCTTGCACACACACTACTGAACGCATCACACATACACCACTGAAAATTAACCTCTCACACACACGCAACTGAAAATTATCCTCACACACATGCTATTGAAATCCTCTCACATTCACTACTGAACACCTCTCACACACACTACTGAAAACATCTGGCCTTGCACACACACTACTGAAATACTCTCATATTCACTACTGAACACCTCACACAACACGTTCTCACTCCCATCCCGTCACATATTGACGGACGGTCAGGGCCCCTCCCCGTCGCTATATTACGTACAGGGTACCCCTTTCCCGTCATTTTTCTACGGGCAGGGCGTCCCATAGACCTTCATTGCGGACACAGCGGACCCCTTGCCCGTCAGGCTTCTACGGGCAGGGCGTCCCATGGACCTTCATTGCGGACTGCGGACCCCTTGCCCGTCACGCTTCTACGGGCAGGGCGTCCCATAGACCTCCATTGCGGACAGCGGACCCCTTTCCCGTCATTTTTCTACGGGCAGGACGTCCCATAGACCTTCATTGCGGACAGAGGACCCCTTGACCGTCGGGCTTCTACGGGCAGGGCGTTCCATAGACCTTCATAGACCACGTCATCAACAACGATGGCTGACCTTCGTGTTATTCTCGGTGGAAAATGCCTATTTTAAGGTTCATTTGGCCATTAAAATGAGTTTTGATATCATTTTATGCGAGTAATGAGTTTTTATTTCTGATTATTTGTGCAGTAGCCTACATGTACATGATGTTTAGTTTGCTAGTTATGACGAAGATTACTTCATGAATGCTAACGTTTTTTTGGTGGAAATGTGTTTTTTCACAGCAAAGTCACCCTCTGTACTTGGACTTATTGGGAGAATCTAAAGGCAAGAACATCCCAAATATTCATTTAGGTCTTTATTGTAGACCTTTAGTGTTGCCGTCTGTGACGAAAATACATGGGGCTCAGAGCCTCGTATTTTTAAAATATTTTTTTCCTTCTAATTTGTTATTCTTTTCAAAATAACACACTGTTATTTACTCACCAATAACACACAATTATCCTTGCTTTTATTTATTGGTTTAATTCCATAATCTCGGTCTTTTTTGGTGTTCGTCAGGAACTGAATTTCAAAATAAAAATAACCGGAAATAGACGTAGCATTTCGAGCGATTACCCAAGATTCTCAGCTTCGCTGATTGGATGTTTTTAGCCGCAATGCATGCTGGGATTTGGTGTTTATATTATATGAAATCCGGAAAACATTTTAAAAGAATAAAATAATACTTAATTCCGAGTGCTCTTGCTTTTCTCTTTGAAAGTCATCACATAACGGCATTGTAATACACGGTTCGGCTGCATTAGATATTACAGATCTGCCGTAGTTCTTTATTTATAGCGCCCTGATGAGAAGACCTTTGGAAAAACTGAAGAAATGCCGCCGAAACTGAATACTTGACGTGGATCATAAATATATCAACAATTAAAAAACATCTTCAATTTCTCTTCACACAATACGTCTCCTTGCAGTATCAACACTAATTCGGCTGACTTTTACATTTGATATAATTCATAGATAGGTTATATTTACACCATAACGGTGCACAGCTGATATAAAAGGACTTGTAGTTTTTAAAGATATTACTGATTTGAATTGGATTGAATTTTGAATGTAAATACTGAGTCTGAAATAGTATAGCAATATGCTGTAAAATTATGTGAAAGCATGCATAAAACTACACATCTTCAGATGTTGTATATACAAGTGTCTGTGTGTACCTTGTGTGCACAGCCTAGTGGTTAAAGCACGTTATTGGATTATTGTTTTTATGTGTTATATTTGATTAAAAAAATATTAAGAGTACATATACTTTCATAGGGGGAAAGTAGAAGGTCTGTGATAGAAATATAGAATATAAAAAATCAAGAAGATACTATAAGTGATCTCTTAAATAAAACAGTTTAGTGCATGATGTACAAAGATATTAATAGGAGGAGGTGCAAAACAGAAAAACGAATTAACCTTTATTTAAACATTAAATAACAGATTAAGGTCTTGCTTTCCTGCAATGTTAACTATGTTGAAGCACTTATTTTAACTGATATTATACATATGGATTATACTCTTATGTATGTAGATAGAATAAGAAATGTGCAGAATATGACAGTTTAATGGTGGAGGTACACACATATTGATAGATGTCTTGTAATGCACTGTTGAGGGACCTGTGACCCAAGTTGTTCATTCATTGCATAACTACACCGTAGTTGTGTATATGATATGTCAATAAACCTTTAAAATCTTGAAATCTTGAAAGGGATGTGCAAAATAGCCATAATATATAGTCTTTAATTAACTATTAGTAGAGAATAACGAGTAATTAATATACTTTATTACTCGTTTCCATTAATGTCAATTGCAGATACATGTTTAGTCTTCTCAAGCACCAACTATCAAATATCTAATTTTACTCAGGTGTAACTAAAGTCTGATTTAAGGGTTGTTTATATTTCACATCATTAATCAGAATCTGCAAAGTAACTCAAATAAGTGTAGTGGAGTAAAAATACCAGGTTAACCTCTGAATTTTAGTGGAGTAGAATTACAAAGTATCAATGAGCTGTCATGTGGGTAAATATTAATGCTATATATTAATGCTGCGCATTATGGACAGCGATTTTCACCCATTTACTGTATTAATTATATGTTTTACATTTGATAACACCAATGTGTTTAATACTGGCAACTTCTAATTGTGGGAAAAACGAAAACGTTCAGTAGAGACGTCCCATAGAACATTTTGCGAAACACAATAGTGTAGTGTGTAGTTCTGGGGGGCGTTCGATTCCAGTTTTGGGTAGTCTGGCGTGGTTTCGTTCCATTTCAAACAGCTGTTTGACGCTGCGTAACCTTGGCGCACTGCCACTCCAACATCCAATCCCAGACCTTGAAGAGTAATCACGGGGACTGTAGTCCTAAACGATAGCTGGGGATTATGGGTGGTGTAGTGTCTTCAGCCATCCTAAACTCAAAAATGTTGACAATCGCAATGATGCTCGAAATGGCCCTTATAGGCCTACGTCTGTTTCCGGTTATTTTTATTTTGAAATTCAGTTCCTGACGAACACCAAAAAAGACCGAGATTATGGAATTAAACCAATAAATAAAAGCAAGGATAATTGTGTGTTATTGGTGAGTAAATAACAGTGTGTTATTTTGAAAAGAATAACAAATTAGAAGGAAAAAAAGATTTAAAAAATACGAGGCTCTGAGCCCCATGTATTTTCGTCACAGACGACAACACTAAAGGTCTAAAATAAAGACCTAAATGAATATTTGGGATGTTCTTGCCTTTAGATTCTCCCAATAAGTCCAAGTACAGAGGGTGACTTTGCTGTGAAAAAACACATTTCCACCAAAAAAACGTTAGCATTCATGAAGTAATCTTCGTCATAACTAGCAAACTAAACATCATGTACATGTACTGCACAAATAATCAGAAATAAAAACTCATTACTCGCATAAAATGACATCAAAACGCATTTTAATGGCCAAATGAACCTTAAAATAGGCATTTTCCACCGAGAATAACACGAAGGGTCGGCCATTGTTGTTGATCACGTGGTCTGGGAGCTGTTGCAGCGTCCATAGCAACCACCTTAGCAACCATGAATGTGTACACATTCATGAAGTAATCTTCGTCATAACTAGCAAACTAAACATCATGTACATGTACTGCACAATTAATCAGAAATAAAAAAACTCATTACTTGCATAAAATGACATCAAAACACATTTGAATGGCCAAATGAACCTTAAAATAGGCATTTTCCACCGAGAATAACACGAAGGTCAGCCATCGTTGTTGATCACGTGGTCTATGAAGGTCTATGGGACGCCCTGCCCGTAGAAGCCTGACGGTCAAGGGGTCCGCTGTCCGCAATGAAGGTCTATGGGACGCCCTGCCCGTAGAAGCCTGACGGGCAAGGGGTCCGCTGTGTCCGCAATGAAGGTCTATGGGACGCCCTGCCCGTAGAAAAATGACGGGAAAGGGGTCCGCTGTCCGCAATGAAGGTCTATGGGACGCCCTGCCCGTAGAAAAATGACGGGAAAGGGGTACCCTGTACGTAATATAGCGACGGGGAGGGGCCCTGACCATCCGTCAATGAGTGACGGGATGGGAGTGAGAACGTGTTGCACATACACACAACTGAAAATTAAGCCTCACACACACACTATTGAAATCCTCTCACATTCACTACTGAACACCTCACACACACACACACACTACTGAAAACATCTGGCCTTGCACACACACTACTGAAATCAGTGGCGAACCGTGTCTATCACAACTGGACCTTCTGTAGACACCCCCGCCGCCGCAAAGCAAAACTTTCTATAATAATCTAAGGTATTGAGTTTTCGATATTACTTGCATACTTACGGTACGTCCACACAGCAGCTTTAGACGAATCTTCCACCGCTTCTCTGCCCATTGAATTTGAATGCGGATGATGTCACTTTGCCTCGCTTTTCGCCGAACTGCATTGTGGGGGAGCGAAGCGAAGATTTCCAGGATTTCCAGGATTCAAAAGTTGAGCAATGTTCAACTTTTGAAGCTGAGCTGGAAGCGTCAGCCAATCAAACACGTTTATGCAAATCTGACAGTACAAACGCTAGCCAATAAAACCGCGTGTAAGCAGGGAGAACCAGACCGCAGTTCATTTCCTCATATTCCAAACGAGAAATTACGGTAGAAAATCACCCGGTTCTTTACGACCAGAACTATTAACGGGATACAAACCGGAGGAACCAGGCATGGAGGGAGGTGGCAGAGACAGTGGGTGAAACTGGTAGGTTTTCGCCTGGTTGGGGAGTTTATATATATATATATATATTGCTCGCATTAAAATCCCCGGGGTTTTTTGCTTTGTATGTCGGGGGCGGGAGATTCATGTGATTGGTTGTTGGTCGCGTTGCTCGCAAAAAATCCCCAAGCTTTCAGACACGCCCAGCTTCAAGATTTTCAAGATCTTTGAAAAGCTGCTGTGTGGACGTACCGTTATCTATAAATGCCTTCAGGTTTCTAAAATATACAATATGTGGTAAATTCAACAGTGGATCCAGCAAAGATTCATATTTTTTGCATGATTTTAGTTATTGATTTGTTGCTGTTACTTAATTATACTTTTAATAAATTCAAGTCAAGCTTAGTTACATGTGATGGTAGCTAGTTAGTGCTCTTACCTGTGTTCCTCCTCCGCGACCAGACTGTATTCAAACTCTTAAGCACCAGTTCTATCTACTTTACTTTAAACAATTAAAAAGACAAAATCAACTACATTTATTGATATACCAATCTTTATTTTTGGGGCCTCTTCTTCTAAATTAAACTTTCAGACGTGGGATATTGAAATACAGTAATAGTTTTGTCTATTTAAAAAATAATGAGCCACTCAACAGTTAACTTCTTAATGTCTAAAGCATTTATTACACACATTTTCCCCTCTCATATTCACAGTGTGGATCAATTGAGACAGCGTGGAGTCCAGAGAGCTGCAGAGACTTTGGGAGAAACCTCAGCGTGACGGATGTCCTGTCTGTGGGTTTGGCTGGAGAGGACTGAGGTGGAGAGGTCTTTCTCTGGGAGGAGGACCAGGCCTGATGAAGAAACCCTGCCAGTCCAAAGGCCGCAGATTCGTTGATGTATACTGCCACAGAGCAGATTTGTGAAGTTGTAATGACTGATTTGAGAGGTTGTAATAACCAAGTTGCAGTTGTAATGGAAAATATATTTTAAAAATAATAAGTGAACATTTCATCACTAAGTTCATTTTTTTTCTACAAGCTACAAAACTTTTGTTTTTCTTCTGTGACTTAAAATTTGGTTCACAGATACGTGGATATTTTATACAAGTGTAAATGTATGTACACAAGCTCAGATTTCTTTTCTGCAAGTGCTCACATCAGGTTTTACTCGCTCTCGCACCATATCTACCTTCATAATACGACACGCTCTGTCCTTAAACCCTCACATCGTACAAGGAAAAACTTCCAGAGAAAAACAAACAGTTTAAAGGGGAAAATGGGAGAAACCTCATGGAGAGCAACAGAAGAGGGATCCCTCTCCCAGGACGGAAAGACGTGCAATAGATGCTGTGTGTAAATCGAAGAGATAATACATTTTACAGCATATAGACCGAATGTTAGGAAATGCATGTGTCTGTAATAATAAGATGAATCCACGAGGATGTCAACAATCCTGTGGGAGCCATCAGGGAAGTAGTATTCCTTGTGTCTTGTCTGATCCTACTTCCTGTGTTTGCCTTCCTGTCTTTAGTTTCCCTGGTGTATCTGATTGTGTTCACCTGTTGCCCTTGTGTTTCTGCCTCCCTTGCCCAGCTGTGTATTGTCCTGTGATTACCCTTCTGTGTATTTAGTCTTGTCTTACCCTGTGCTCCTTGTCTGCTCGTCGTCTCTTCATGTCCTTGTTCCCTGATCGTCTATGCTTGTCCATGTTACCTGCTGTTTTTGAAGTCCATGTTAACTGCCCGTTTTTGTCCATGTTCCTGGCTGCTTGTAAGTTTGTTCTTGTCATGCTCCCCGGTTTTGTTTAAGTAGTTTCTTGTTTTTCCTGTTTTCAGCTTTTTAATAAAGCTTGCCTTTTGTTACTTGACCTTTTTTAATCCTCTTACTGCATTTGGGTCCTAATTTTCCCCCAACCCTGACAGTACGAACAGACCAAGTATTGACACAGCAGTACATTTTGAGGATGCTCTTGATGAGCTTTCGTACAAGATTTTGTATATTTTTGGATTATGGAGGAGGGCTCCTTGTAAAGAGGCTCAGGAGGCCGCTCTTTCACATGCACGCCGGGAAGTGGCAGATAAGCCCTGGCTGGGAAGCTCACTGCCAGAAATGTTGAGGACATTTGTGACTTCCCCAGACAGTCTGCATGCCTGCCTCAAACCCCGTGCCCCAGCAGCCAAGCTTTCGGCTACGGCCCCACCACCCAAGCAACCAGCCCGAGCCCAAGCAGCCATGGTTCCAGCCACAGTTCTGGCCCCAGCAGTCGTGGTTCCAGGCCCAGTTCTGGCCCCAGCAGCCATGGTTCCAGCCCCAGTTCTGGCCCCAGCAGCCATGGTTTCAGCCCCAGCAGCCATGGTTCCAGCCTCAGTCCTGGCCCCAGCAGCCATGGTTCCGGCTCCAGTTTCGGCTCCAGTACTGGCTCTCCAGCCAACGCCAGCCCCCCGTGTCCTGTCGGCGTTCCGACCGATGCCAGTTCCCCGTGTCCTGTTAGCGTTCAGGCCGACCAAGTATTTGTGATTTGTGTCCTGTCGGTGTCCCGACCGACACCAGTTCCCCGTGTCCTGTCGGCGTTCCGACCGACTACAGTTCCCTGTCTCCTGTTGGCGGTCCGGCTTTCTCAAGTCCCTTCTCAAGTCCCTTCTCTAGTCCCTTCTCTAGTCCCCTCTCAAGCCCCTTCTCTAGCATGACCATAACGGCCCGTCCACACAGCGGCGTGCGCTGACGCTTGCCGGCGGGCGTGTCTGAAACTCGACCAACAACCAATCACATGAATCTCCCGCCCCTGACACACAAGCAGCAGTTTGATTGGCTAGAGCTTGTACTGGCATATGATTCGATTGGCGTCAAAAGTTGAACATTGCTCAACTTTTGCAGCGAGCCACGCCAGCTACGCTCCACGTCGCTTCCAACGATGCATTTCGGCTAAAAGTTGTCACGATTCTCATGTTATGTCACGTTTGTAGTTTTGTCTGTGTTGGTGTTTTTCTTGTCTTTGGGTTTTATTGTGTAAAGTGTTCACCCCCGTTTCCTGCCTGTCTGCTTTCTGTCTGTTTCCCTCCCTGATTACCCGATTGTGTTCACCTGTTTTCCTTGTGTTTCTCCTCCCCTGCCCAGCTGTGTCTTGTTCTGTGATTACCCTTCTGTGTATTTAGTCTAGTCTTCCCCTGTGTTCCATGTCGGTTCATTGTTTCCCCTCCATGTCATTCCACGGTCTGTGTTCCTTGTGCTGCTCGTTGGTGTTGGATATTTTGGATTCTGCCTTGTTTGGCCACAGCTTTATATATTTTAATAAAGCTCGCTTTTCGTTATTCTGCATTTGAGTCCTACCTGCTTCACCCATTCCTAACAGAATGAACCGACCAAATTTGGACTCAGCAGATTTCAATGTTTTGGCCCCACAGGCGGAATGTCTTGGGTATTCTCTGGAGTACATTTTTTACACCTGGAAGAACGCCTCATCTAGACGGGGTAAAGAGGCTGCTTTGAAGGAGGCACGCCGGGAGGTTGCTCGCAAGCCCTGGCTCAGGAGCTTGTTGCCGGAGTGGCTACAAACCTTTTCAAGTAGCCCTGAAGAATTGGCACAAGCTTCTAACCCTTTCCTGGGATCCAACTACTGTCCTGTTGAAGGTCCACAGAGTCTCCAAAAAGCCTCTAGGAGACGCAGGGCCAGGATTCCAGCCCGTGCTCCAACAGCCATGATCCCGGCTTCAGTTCCGGTTTCCACAGCCATGGATCCATGCACCAGTACCGGCCCGCAGAGCTATGTTTCCTTGCTCGATTACCTGGCCCACACAGCCATGGTCCAGGCCTCTGTTCCGGTTCCAGCGGCTCCAGTTCCAACCTCAGACCTTTTCTCAGGAACCCGTCTGCCGTTTGGAGGTCCACGGAGCCTCCAAAAGGTCTCTGGAAGATGCAAGGCCAGGATTCCAGCCCGTACTCCAGCGGCTCCGGCTCGAGTGCCGGTCCCAGCAGCCATGGTTCCGGCCCCAGTCCTGGTCCCAGCTGCCGTAGTCCCTCCTCTAGTCACTTCTCCAGTCCCCTCTCGAGTTCCCTCTCAAGGTCCCTCCTCTAGTCCCTGCTCTAGTCCCTCCTTTAGTCCCTCCTCTAGTCCCCTCTCTAGTCCCTCCTCTAGTCCCCTCTCTAGTTCCCCTCTCAAGTCCCCTCTCGAGTTCCCTCCTCTAGTTCCTCCTCTAGTCCCTCCTCTTGTTCCTCCTCTAGTCTCTCCTCTAGTCCCTTCTGGAGTTCCGTCTCTAGTTCCCCTCTCGAGTCAGGTCTCAAGTCCCTACCCAATGTCCTGGTCCGTTGGAGGGTTCCGCTGGGGGTCCTGCCAACTCCATGTCCTGTCCCGTCGGAGGCCCCGTCGACTACTCCTCTGCCGGGGGTCCTACCAATCGTATGTCTGTCCCGTTGGAGGTCCCGCCGTCTACTCTCCTGCCGGGGGTCCTGCCAGCTTCTTGTCCTGTCTCGTTGGAGGTCCCGCCGTCTACTCTCCTGCCGGGGGTCCTGCCAATCCTATGTCCTGTGCCGTTGGAGGCCCCGCCGACTACTCTCCTGCCAGGGGTCCTGCCAACCCTTTGTCCCGTCCCGTTGGAGGTCCCGCCGTCTGCTCTCCTGTTCGGCCGACACCGGGTCCTGCCCGGCCTCCGGAGCTGTCTGGTCTTCGCCCTCGAGCCCGGCCCCCTGAGAGCCACGGTCTTCTCCCTCGAGCCCGGCCCCCTGAGTGCCGCGGTCTTCGTCCTCGGGCCCGGCCCCCTGACGCTTCCTGCCGCTGCTTTTGCCCTCATGCTCGGCCCCTTGAGTTTTCCCGCTGTGGCC
Source organism: Pseudochaenichthys georgianus (assembly GCF_902827115.2). NCBI lineage: Eukaryota > Metazoa > Chordata > Actinopteri > Perciformes > Channichthyidae > Pseudochaenichthys > Pseudochaenichthys georgianus. The sequence continues at coordinate 36,661,657 of NC_047506.1, forward strand.
TTCGCCCCTTTTTGAACTTTGCCTTGCCCCCAGGCCGTCCACCCGAGACCTCCTCCTTGGTCTCTGCCTTGCCCCCCGGGCCTTCCGCCCGAGACCCCGTCCTTGGTCTCTGCCTTGCTCCCGGGCCTTCCGCCCGAGACCCCCTCCTTGGTCTCTGCCTTTCCCCCGGGCCGTCCGCCCGAGACCCGTCCTCCAGACCCCCTCCACCCACCCTTTCTTGGCCCTAGTTATGTGTCCTCCCTCCGGTCCCCCTCCACCCACCCTGCTGGACCTTTTATTGGGACGTCTGGGATCCGTCCCTTGAGGGGGGGGTTCTGTCACGATTCTCATGTTATGTCACGTTTGTAGTTTTGTCTGTGTTGGTGTTTTTCTTGTCTTTGGGTTTTATTGTGTAAAGTGTTCACCCCCGTTTCCTGCCTGTCTGCTTTCTGTCCGATTGTGTTCACCTGTTTTCCTTGTGTTTCTCCTCCCCTGCCCAGCTGTGTCTTGTTCTGTGATTACCTTTCTGTGTATTTAGTCTAGTCTTCCCCTGTGTTCCATGTCGGTTCATTGTTTCCCCTCCATGTCATTCCACGGTCTGTGTTCCTTGTGCTGCTCGTTGGTGTTGGATATTTTGGATTCTGCCTTGTTTGGCCACAGCTTTATATATTTTAATAAAGCTCGCTTTTCGTTATTCTGCATTTGAGTCCTACCTGCTTCACCCATTCCTAACAAAAGTGACCTTTTCACTTTGAATGGGGAAGCGTCAACGCACGCCACTGTGTGGACGGGCCGTAAGACTAGACAAGCTACATCAGGCCATCTACTGGCACCTAAACCCAGGACAAATCTTCTGAAATCTTCTGTGTCTTATAGAGCTATAAAGGAATGGAACTCATTGCCAAACTACCTTGCTGAAATAGAGTCCAGAGCCTCTTTCAAGAAGAGATTGAAGAGCCATCTACTAATGACCATGCACCCTGGTGAGCTGTGAACCCTAATTTAATTTGATCTCATGCTTTGTACTGGTGGGTGTCTAGTGCACTCATCCTTGGCTGAGATTGATATTGAAAGTGGATGAGATTGTTGATGATGTTGGAAATTGTTGATGATATTGGTGATGTTGTTAATGATGTCAGGAATTATGTCTTGAATGTTGTTGTATTATTGTTGTATTGTTTTAAGTGTCGGACCCCAGGAAGAGTAGCTTTTGTCAAGAGCAAAAGCTAATTGGGATCCTTAATAAACATAAACAGAAACCTGTTTCGTCGGGGGTCCTGCCAACAACATGTCCTGTTCCGTTGGAGGTCCCGTCGACACCTGTTCTGCCGGGGTTCCTGCCAACACCAGCCCTTGTTTCGTCAGGAACACCTGTCCCGGCAACACCGGTGACTACCCCGCTGACAGCGTGTCCTGTTCCGTCGGGGATCCCACTGACACCAGCCCATGTTCTGTCGAGGATCCCGTCTACGCCTGTCCCGCCGGCTCCGGTTCCCGTCCGGCCGACACCGGGTCCTGCCCGTCCTCCGGATCTGTCCCATCACCGCCTTCTTTCCCGTCCTTTTGCCCGGCCTCCTGAGTTCCCAAGTGGCTTTCGCCCTCGAGCCTGGACCCCTGACTTTCGCCGCCGCGGCTTTCGTCCTCGAGCCCGGCCCCCTGACTCTCCCAGCCGCTGCCTTCGCCCTCGTGCCCGGCCCCCTGAGTTCGCCCCTCCTCGAAATTTGCCTTGTCCCCAGGCCGTCCGCCACAAACCCGTCCTCCAGACCCCCTCCACCCACCCTTTTGGCCGTAGTTATGCTACGGGACGGTTTTGTTTATGTTAAGTAGTTTCTTGTTTTTCCCGTTTTCAGCTTTTTAATAAAGCTCGCTTTTTGTTACTTGACCTTTTTTAGTCCTCTTACTGCATTTGGGTCCTATTTTTCCCAAACCCTGACACAAAACTCAAACAATGAAACAAATATAAGCCAACAGCAGATAAAAAGAGCTATGGACGCACCAAACTGCAAATTAACTTTTAAAATAACTGAACATTTCTCCTCTTCTCTCCTGTCAGTGGTGTCAGGTGTTTGGATTTGACGGAAAGGTAAGATAGGATGAGATGAGGGGAAGAAGGCTGAGCTTGCTAGGAGATGAATACTGTCTCCTTCCACAGAAGTGGATGACTAACACACTGTAGCAGCTCTCCATACGTTCTGTGAGCAGGAGGCTGAATGCCAGCTGGGGGTTCATAAAGGATGAATACCCAAAACCCCCTCTGCTGCGTTTCCCTCCCTGAAATGGCTCTCCTTATAAGTAACGCAAACTCTGCCAGATTTAATGTCATTTTCTTGCAATGAAGTTTATTTCTTGCAAAACGTCCTACAACTGTCAAATTAGGAGAGTGTGGCCAATTATCATTACATATTATGCTACCAAGTACAGGACAATGTTTCAAGCATAATAAAGTGGTATAGGAGTCCTAAATACAGAAGCCTGAAATAAGGTCTGTGGTTAACACAAGCTTAAGAGACTGTACACGTTTTGTTTTACAAGGTACAATTGCTTCAGTCATTACCCAACTGGTGAATGTCCGAAGTTTCTATGTGTCATAAAAAGAGCATTTGCAAAAAATTGCTGCATTTCGTTGTTCTCTCTGCAATGACAATAGAGTTGAATCTAAACGTGTTGAATTGAATTACTACTTGTCAATCTTTGCTACCCCTCAAAGAGTTTTCACATATACATCTGAGGACTTGTTTCTGCTAACTGTCCACACTGAGCTGGGGAAAAGGGCATTCAGTTACACTGCTCCATTTGCTCGGAACCAGCTACAACACAAACTGAAACTCAGGGAGTCGCTTCCTCTAAAAAGTACTTCTTAATGACAGAGAAGAAGACAACTCTGTCTGTAGATCATTCTTATGATGATGCTCTGATCATCTATGTTCTCTGTTATTGTTTTTAATTTGTGTTCTGTAACTGTGCTGCTGCCTATCTTGGCCCTGACTCTTTTGCAAAAATAAATTTCTAATCAATGAGACTTTCCTGGTCGAATAGAAGTTAAATAGTATAAAATAAATGTACAAGTCAGCATTCACCCAGTCACCATTGGCCATGCCAAAAGCAGAAATGTGGGGTTGAGTATCTTGCCCAAGGAAACTTTGAAGTGTTGACACTTTACTTTACAGTCGGTGCATTGTTTCTGTATAGCATTGACATGGAAATGATTGACCCAAAAGTGTGCCAATGTTAAAATAGTTTAAAGAACTGTCTTTTTTAAGGTGAGATATTTCTTTTACCCTCAACAAGCAGGACCATTATGACCTTTTACAGCCTCTGAACTGTTCCACAGCCGGAAAGCAAGGACTATCTGCAACAGGGACACATTACAACACTCTGCCTGGAAAGTGTATGACGCACAAACAGCACGGACTGAGCGTGTTCAGTATTTATGATTCAAGTTTTTGTGTTGCTGTGAGTGCATGTTTGCACTCTTACATCATTACCCTTGGCTGAACCTGGTGCATCAAAAGCGGCTGCTGCAGATGGAAGCTGCTGTGGAATCTGTAATCCTATTTAGAGAGAAAAATATTAGCTGACCTAACTGTTGTAGCAGAGGAGAGGAGATTGAATAGAGAGCGAGAGAACACAAGTAAGGGGAAGAATGACCGAAATATAAATGGAAATAAATGTGATGCAATAACTTGGAACAATCTTGATTTTTGAATTTTAGATACTATTTAGAAAACAAAAGAAACATTTCTGCCTGGTTGATGTTCCCTGGCAGTGTTTTTTTCGTGACACTAAAACAGAGCTGCATTTCACTCATCAAATGTGCTGGAAATATTTCAAAGCATATATTTAAAAACCAAAGGTTTGCTAAATAAACACAAATTGCTGATAAAAACCGAGTGACAGTGAAAGACAGTCAACTTGGTATTGTTCCATATACCATATGGTATCGCAATATGTACATCATGTCAATAAAGCCATTTTAACTTAATAAAATAAAGTAGCATAGCTATTTATAGCATCTGGTTTCAGACAGAGGGTGAAAAGAGCTGCTGCAGCACAGGCAGTATGAGAAAAATAAAGACCTTTTTCAACCTTAAAGCATGGAAACATTTCACAGTAGAGTGATAAAATCTAAATATGAACCTGTAGATATTCTGTAGCAGTGGGACTGTACATGTTAAGCCCATGGCCTGATTCTGTCTTTGAACACCCACTGAGTGGTTAATTTTTACTCTAATCATTTTAAATCTCATGAACAGTTCCTGTTCTGTGCAACATTAAAATAAAACATGTTTTATTTCTAAGTATTTGCATAGTCTCTACTTTAAAGAGGGAAATGGAACAAGCTTTCTTTTCATTAAATTGTCAGATTGAATATAATTGATGATAATTAGGTCTAATGTTATGACTAATTGATGATAATAATTTAATTAAAACCTGAATCACCTGCTCAATCTATTCTTGCCAATTTAATGCTCAACTTGTTGTTTTTTTCAAATCCATTCCTGCTAAAATTATTTTAAAAGTATGATGAACAAGCAACACTGGATGACATTATTAAAATCATAGATCAATAGCATGAAGATAAGCGCATAAAAACAAACAAATCCGTTAATGCTTTCTTCACACACACACACACACACACACACACACACACACACACACACACACACACACACACACACACACACACACACACACACACACACACACACACACACACACACACACACACACACACACACACACACACACACACACACACACACACACACACACACACACACACACACACACCATGTATACATCACTTCAGGGGACATTACATTGACTTACATGCATTTCCTGGAGACTTATCCTAACCATAACCATAACCAACACATGCCTAACCCTAACCCTTACCTGTACCCTAAACCTAACCAAGTCTTCACCCTAAAATTAATGATTCCCCTCATGGGGACCTCCAATTTGTCCGCATAAGGGAGGCGAGTCCCCACACGTGACTGTGTAAACAGATTTAGGTCCCCACAAGTATAGTAATGCTAGGCCACACACACACACACACACACACACACACACACACACACACACACACACACACACACACACACACACACACACACACACACACACACACACACACACACACACACACACACACACACACACACACACACACACACACACACACACACACACACACACACACACACACACACACACACACACACACACACACCAGGGGAAGTAATGAACTCTGGGGCCGTTTCTCAATGTCGAGTAAAGCTGCTGCAGAGCCACTATTTCAAGTATACTACGTCATCGAGTGGCGCCGAAGGACTGTTTAAATGCATGTTAAATGCCCAGCATTCTGCGCCACTCGACGACGTAGTATACTTGCAATAGTGGCTCTGCAGCAGGTATACTCGACATTGAGAAACGGCCTGTGTGTTTCTCAATGTCGAGGAAAGCTGCTCAGAGCCACTATTTCAAGGATACTACGTCATCGAGTCCCGCCGAAGGACTGTTCCAATGTCCAGGATACTTGGAATTCTACCCAGGCCGGCGTACTTCGTTGCGGGAAATTTCGAGGCTGCACATGAGTAGACTCCGCGGTCTTAAAATCCCCACAATACTTTGCGCACGGACCAATTTCCAAATCTTTGGCGGAAATCACGCTCCATTTAAGGCGGGGCCTCGCATATGATGCACACCTGCATACCTGTTAGCCTGTCCCACAATTATTCGTTTTCCGAGGCTAGGAAGGATTCTTGCCTCGTTTCTGAAGCAACTGACTCGGAGGTACATGTGCTACCAAGCAATTCTCCTCGACATTGAGAAACACCCACTGATTGGTCCATCCTCTCTAGAGTCCTGAAACTAAAAAGCCTCTCAACCTCCTTCATTAGCCTGGAGAATACACTGTAAAAAAGATCGTAATTTTACAGGAAATAACTGTTTTTTTTCATGTTTTTTTAAATAACTTGCAAAATCCTGTAAAATGACAGATATTAACTATAAATTAACAACCCAAAACATTATTTTAAGTATTTTGACAACAACAAATAACGTTTATTTCCTTTTTTTTACAGTAAATTTACTATATAATATTTACAGTATTTTTGCACTTTCAGAAAATACATGCAGATGTACGTAAAATAAAAAGTATTATCTGTAATTAAATATGTAACTCGTAATATAAAAGTGTATTACCATTATAAGACTTTAAGATTTTCTTTGTAATTTTAAGGTAAACATAAAACTGTAACAAAAGTGTCAAATAAAAAAAACGTAGAATGTAAGTAAAATATTTTTCTCAATATTCGATTGAATCCACCACAAACACAAAATATCCAATGTTGAAACAAAAGTAAATAAATATGTTTTCATGAAATTCCTAACTTACTATATTGTAAACATCTCCAGTTGACAATATCATTAAAAAAAATAAAAATCATAGAAAGTGGAGAAATCTCTGCAGGGAGGACCAAGGTTTAAAACACACACTGTTATTTACTCAACAATAAGTCACAGTTATCCTTGTTTTATTTATGTTGCTGTGTTTTTTTCCCCATTGGTCAGTATACAGTAATTAACCTTAGTTTTACAGTATAATGTATGGTTTTCAGATTCTGGCCGACAGCCAGAGCTACGGCACTTGAAATAGAATTCAGCCAAAACATGGCAGACAAGTCAGGCATGTTTGGAATGAGTCCACAACACTCCTGATTGGTTAATATAAACGTAATCGAAGAAACCCGCCAATGAGAACTGTCTGCGCCTGTCGTTCACATTTGAAACATTCACGTCAGTTTGAGCGGGTCTCCTCCTGCTGGAGCTACAGCTGTCTGTATGTCTGCTACAGGAGTTTATGGATTAATATCGGGATCGTTTTACATCTACACATTAAATATGAGCATCGGGACCATCGGGACGTCAACAAAGAACAGAAGACTTGAGATCTGGTGAGTCCTGCAACTGTAATGGAGTTAAACATGTATTTAGATTAGTGTTGCACGGTGTACCGATACTTGAAAGGTACCGCGATACCCTGCCGTTAAAAACGGTACGATTCCTCCGTTTCATTATTATCGGTACTTTAAGAATGACAGGGAAAATTACTCCCGTGAAAAAGCGCCGTTTTAATAAGAGTCGTGTGTGTTCAGCGCTCTGCTTCCACTCTCTGCACTGCAGCCGTGCCTGCAGTCCCGCTCCTCTCAAGCACGTTCTAAGTCCCTCCCCTCTCTCGTGCACGCGGCCACGCGCTAGCTGCCAGAGCATGTGAGAAAACGAGAAGCATGGCTGCAAGTGGGAGTGCAACTGCCGCTGCGCCTAGGCTTGTTGACAAAAAAGACGCCAGAAGTCTGTGAACGGGCCGTTCAGGTGTTCAGAGCAGAGCTCCCTGTCGGAGCAGCAGAGCGTGATGTGCACTGAAAAGTTTTTCTGTCGCAATATTATCGTTGAGCAAACTTAACTAGCAAACTAGCATCACTATCTGCTAACGTTAGCTTTAGCCTTCGTTTTCTATTCGTTTTTTTCATAGGCTATAAACGGCGGTGGTATAAGTATTGTATCTTGTACTTGAGTAAAAGTAGAAGTACCCAGGTCTTGTACTTGAGTTAAAGTAGAAGTACCAGAATGTAGGAACAATCAAAATGTTCCTCAAATAAAAGTACAAAAGTATTATCATCAAAATATAGTTAAAGTAGCGACAGTAAAAGTAGAAGTGCTCAGGTCTTGTACTAGAAGCACCAGAGTGTAGGAATACTCTGTTACAGTAAATGTACTGCATTCAAAATGTTCCTCTAGTAAAAGTATTAAAGTAGCGACAGTAAAAGTAGTCATTGTGCAGATTGGTCCATTTCAGAATAATATATATGTTATGTTTTATAATGATTGATCATGAAAGTGTTCTCAAAGCTGGTAAATGTGCAGCTAGTTTGAATGACTTTGTATACTGCAGGGTAGCTTGAGGATTTACTCCAGGTGGAACTAAAGTCTGATTTAACACTTGATTATATTTCACATCATTCATCCAGATCTGTGAAGTAACTAAAGGGATTAAATACATGTAGGGGAGGAAAAGTACACCATTATTTCTGAACTGTAGTGGATTAGAAGTACAAAGTAGCAAAATAAACATTGAAATACCTAAATAAAGTACAAGTATCTCAAAATTGTACCCAAGTAGTACTTGAGTTTATGAATTTAGTTACTTTACACCAGTGGCTATAAAGATAGAAAGACTAAGCCTTGCACAGAGGCATACAAATACATTTTCAAAATGCTCAACAGTGCTGCCAAAATGTTAAACTCACTGCTACACAATTAAAATAAATGCTTTTATATATATTTATATTAGATGTGACTCTTTGGCGTTTCTGTTCTTAGTAACACTGCTGCTTTAGTTGTTCTGACTGCTAAAATCATCTGTTATTCCTAATTTTAAAGCCGATATTCCGCGTTTCCCTTTTTTTAAGAAAAGTATCGAAAAAGAATCGGAATCGCAATTCTTGACTTGGTATCGGTATCGAAACCAAAATGTTGATATCGTGACAACACTAATTTAGATAATCCTTAGTTTGTGAATGTTTTATTTTTTATTTAAGGTTACGTTTCTTCTTCTAGTTAGCTGAGTTTCTTCCCGTTAAGTTGGTATGCATCATTAAAGGAAGGCTCCAGTCATTAGATAGTTAATCAAAACTTCAGTATTTAGTGAAACATTATGTTTAAACCATACCCTGAAGAAATCAGTGATATTCCCCGGTAAATAATGATTTTATAGCTCTTTTTTTTAATCAAAACCTGTATATTCCATCAGGCAGCTGCCATTTTGGCCATTTTCAGTAGTCACATGATCCGAAAAACTAGGTCGTGACATCATCTATGCGTTCACTTTGTAAACACACGACGAAAACATGGCGGAGTATTTGAGTTCGGACTCGTCAGCCGAGGAAGAAGTTTAGAAAAATAAAGTCCAGGCGGACTTACTTTGAATTATCACTATAGGTATTCATTCCATCCAAATACCACTGTAAAAAAAATTAAAAACATACTCTGTTATCCTCTTAGGCCCCACGGACCCGAAATCGCGTTATTTTCAGGAAACAACGTCTAAGGAACCTTAATATTTAATAAACTATGAATATTTTATATCCATATAACGGGGAAAAACTAATTTAACTGATCTTTTTCATTTTTTTCTTCAAAAAAAACGCACAATGCTAACAGTGAGCCTCTGAATTAGCCCCGAGCAAAAAATGCTAACCTATTACTGCACCAAAAATCACTCCTAGCTCCCTTATTACTTATCCTAGCTGCACATCCAACACATCGTTTATGATCGTAAAGCCACAGAATCTAACGGTGCTCACCTCAACACTGAAAGATACAAACTCGTGACGTTATCAACACAAACGTACATCAAAACAAGTGGCGCTAGGTACTAACATGCGCTAGGCTAACATGGCTTACCTTGGTTTTTGTCTGGTCTAAACTGGTCTTCAATGGCATTACAACGATAAAAACGATGATGTAGTTAATCCATAGGTTAATATCCAATGTGACTGTGTCCCCTTTGAAATGTTCTGATAATCTATAAGCAATAAAACTGCAATTCCGTTATCTGCTGTCCGCTCTTTGCTCCGTGCGCTCTGGGTCCTGCAATTCCTGCTTCCTTACGTAGTGAACAATAAGTAAAGTCTGCTGCGTAATGTGCTTACGCTGGCTGGCATTGGCAGTGCACTGCATCCCCATTAAGTAATGGTTGATTAATAAATCCCATTTTATGTTTCATCATACTCTCAGAGTAGTCGTCCGGAAACTTGAAATGTTCGCTGCATACATGCGCCTGTGGATCTTTCGGTTCGGGCCGAGCACATTTCGCTAGCCACTGCCTCCGAACGTACTTCCTACGTTGGCAATAGATGGAACCGAGCATTCTGTGGATTGTTCCTATCCGAATTGTGGCAATGTTTCGCGATACAATGAGGCATATTTCAATAGAATTGTGAGAGTAACTAGAGTAAACAACATGAACAAAGCACATACGTCAATTTGTCTTCGACACCAAATGCATAGTTCACGTCACTTCCGGTAAAATAAGTCATGTGACTCGTCAAAATGGCGCCGCCCACAGGGTTGATGTTATTTCGGTAATTAATCAGCTTAAAATGACTGATAACGTCATCGGATTAAAAAAAAAAAAAAAGACTGGCAGAGACTGGTCTGTTTTATCGGATGATAATTATTTAAAAATGCTTGTCATGAGGATTGCCTCCCTTTAATAGGTTGTTGAATGTTAAGAAGCCCTGAGATGCTGTTTCTTGCAAGATGTTGCGCCCGGGAAACCCGGCTTAACATGTGGCTGCTAACGTTAGTTTACAGTTTATTGCAGTGCTGCCCCCCCACCCTTTCGTCTCCAACACGGGAGAATTACACATAAACATGCAGCGGGGTGTCACAGTGTTGTCGCCAAGTTTAATGTAAAGTTTCACAGCTTTCTTACAGCGGAATCTAGTTTGTTAATGTTCAGTAGCCAACAGCTAGCATAGCATTAACAGCTAACCGCTAACGTTCGGCTAACTTGCTAGTTAGCTCTGCTCTATATATTACACTAACATGACTAGCTAATGTCACACTGTGTGAACTAAAATACTTTTTGTATTATTACATCATACATTTTTTTGAAAATGTATAGTAAAGAAACACTCAGCCATGCATGAAATAACATAGCAAAAGAATACGGGTAATGTTTGACCCATGTTGTCCCTTAGAAGTGTAGTGATACAAACATGATTTTTATTCAAAAAGTAAGAAAGGAAAAATTAGAATTGGTGTTGATCAAAACAGGTTAATTGAGGAATACCTGGAATCCTGAATGGTTAAAGTAATTTATTGCAAAGATATTTACAATTAAAACTAATTCGAGTCACTTTTGACATATGTTGGTTGTATGTTGTGCAACAAAGGGTTAACATGACAGCTGTGATGTTCACTCTTTTGACAGAGAACCAGTGGACAGTGAGGACTATGGAAGAGAAGATGTGATGGCTTTGTGTGGAAAGCTGCTGTTGCCAGCCTGTGTCCCTCATCAGTCTCTCCAGGCAGCACCCAGCTATTCTTCCATCTTGCAGATGAAAAGACTTTGATATGTGAGTAATAACTAACTTGTGTCTAACATAATATTGAATGTGGTTTAGTATTATATTTAAAAATAAAAATACCCCACATTGTACATGTACAGGACAATTATACCTTGTTCAACAAAGATCATCAGACAATTGTTTTGTCTTTGAGGTACAGCCGCAGCAGAGAGTCTGAGTTTGAAGAAAACACTAACATTTTATTTAGTGTTGTTTAATCAATCAATATTTACTGGTCTTGAATTTCCTCACTGGATTACAAAATGCTCGAATCTTATTGTACAGGGACATTATGCAGATTTAATCACCTGAAGATGAAAATATAGATTCATCGATATGTACCATTTTAAGGAAATAGACTGTTGGTGGTATTGACCGAAGCTCCGCAGCTGTAGCTAGGCGCTGCTAATGAAAACTCAAGTGCTCAATTTGTTGGTTTTTATTTTTTATTAAGAATTGACCAAGCATATCTTCCTCTTCGAAATCCCAGTTGTACTTCGCTAACACGCAGTGCCTGGGAAGGTGCGTTTCATTGTTCCCACAATAATGCGTGCGTGCGTGCGCTTGTGCTTCAAAGGTCCATCATACAAGATTTAGCGGATCTATTGGCAGCTGCTGATAATAACATCCATCATTATGGTTCGCCACACTGCTGCCAGTACTTTGACCGTTTTTTTACGAGTTTTTTTTTACAGTGTAGGCTTCACTTCTGCCTCGCACACACACATTCACACACATGCACACACACATCATTTTGTAAATGTCAGGGCTCCGGCCCAGGCTCTGCACCGGCTAACAGGAGCAGCAGCAGGCGGTGGTGAGTTGGCAGCTGAATTCACCATTGTCTGTGTAATTCAATTGACACAATCACGACCTCCTGTGGCAGAGTTCACATAGTTCACAGGGCTAACGTACAGTTTTGCATACAGTCAGACTGTAATGTTAAAAAGTCTGTATGTTCCGCTCCTACGCTCTTTCCTCCCCTGACTTCTCACAAGGCTGGGAACCAGATATTCAGCAGGAACGACTCAACCATTAACCTCTCGGTTAAACTTCTTCATATCTTACACTTTGGCTACGATAACAGACGTGAAGTGGATGTGACAGGGAATGTATCTTTTTGATGGTGTCATTACACAGATGGTGAGTCGTGACAAAAAATGGGAGGTACGCAGATTTAAACTGAAAGTTGTACATGTTTATTACTGAAAATAAAATAAGCGTCTTAAGTGTGTAAGCATATGGATGGTACGTTTTGTAGTATAAAATGTTAATCCGGCATGAGGAATTAATGGAGAGTCCTGGGACTTGGTTGTACCAACCAACTCCTCCTCCCAGGGACCTGCAAAGCAATGCAGACTAAGAAAGGGAAACAGAAATGTTAAATTAAGTTAATGATTGATGCCAAAAAAGGCTTTTCAGCTTATTCTCAATTGACAGATCCTCAATCAAAAAGGAATCCTAGCTGATTCTTGTTTCTTCTATCTGAGAAATGTCGCTAAAATTAGATTTTTCACAACATTTAATGATCTCTAAAGACTTATTCATGCATGGATAATTTCCGGTCTGCTTTATTGAAATACCCTGAATAAAACATGGTTTCAGATTTTCATAAATGCATCTGCCAGACTTTGACAAAAAATCCAAATATTTTCGTATTCTCAGTTTTTACCTCCCCTTTATAGGCAGGGCAAAGACAATGGATAAAATAAGATAAAAATAAGTAAAATAAATGAGAAAAAGTCCAACTATATTAAGGCGAGAAGTGAGTTTTCTAGTGTAAGTTCCATAAGTAAGCTTTTACAAATGGATGGGTCCACAACAGCAGATGTTCTGTCATCCTTAGTCTTCAGCTGTGACAGGGAACCAGCTGAGAGCTTATCACAGGACCACAGGTAAGGCTGGTACAGAACTCACTAGAAGCTCAGATAACTTGGTGTGATGCCATGCAGGGCCTTAAAAGTCAGGAATAAAATATTAAAATCAATTCTAAAACAGACTGCCTGTTGTTTTGTTTGTAAAAGTAGTTTTGAATGGTGATATAACCATCTCCCCATTCACATTAGGATAATAGAAACTATGCATATTGCAGACTGAATGCTCAACCTTGGTTTGTAAATAAAACAAAAAGTCTTTATCTATGTGTTATTGTCTCATGTACTTGAATCAGGCAATAAGCATTCGCTGAATTTGAAGTACTTGGAATTATTGCACTGTGTGGGTTGCACTCACATTATTCGACAAACTTATTGAAAGAAACTTTGGCTTAAAGTGTCAGGCAGAGGTGAGAAACCGGATCATACATTATAACAAGATGAAATACTTAGGTAAGATTCTCAAATGAAGTCAAGCAATGGAGGAAACCCCTGTTGGGTTTCTACATTCATCTTTCAGGAACCTTAAAGCTTTAAAATGTATGTATAAGAAATGCATACAGTATATGTTCATACTGTTCTCAGTGTGTGGCCAATCAGCCAGCCGCTTCAGGGGCCTCTTACAAGAGCAAATGTGGCCTCCTATCTGTGAAGTTTTCCTTTTATAATAATGACTTCTCTCACAGAATGGCCACCCGTTGTTATTCTTGAACAGCTTAAAGGCCCAATATGGCAGGTCTGTGATGTCTTTAAAAACAATGTTAGGTTCAAAGTTCCGATTTTTGAACAATCCAATCCATTTTATTTCTATAGCACATTTAAAAACAACAGAGTTGAACAAAGTGCTGTACTATACATCAACAGGTGTAAGACCATGCATTGCCTCGTAGGTAAGTCAGTTATACTGTCTAAAATAGAATGGGAGCCGATACTTGATTGTGAAATTGGGGTTATGGGAGAAATGCTCTCTCTCTTTCTTTATAGTCTGGATTCTAACTTTTGAACATTTATTAATTGAGCAAGGCTAAGCAGGGGCATTATAGTAACCAAGGCGCGATAATTGTAGTTTAAAATGATTCCTAAATACATTGATGCAGGACAGTACTAGTTCTTTATGAGTTGTTCCAAAGGCAGAACACATTACAAGATAACACCCAAATGTTGCGTGTGGATATTAGTGAGATACAACTATACATAATCTGTGTATTTGCTAAGTTGGAAACATTAAAAAATAAAACAGCAGGGGAATACTGAACTTGCCAAAACAGAATGGCACCAACGCATAGCAAAGTTACGGCACCAACTGCCACACTGAACACCAGACTGTCTATCTATCACAAACACACACCAAATGTCCAGTGTCTAACCCAGGGGTCTGCAACCTTTTTGACCAAAAGAGCCATTTTGCTCCTTTTTCCAAAACATTTTTTTGTCTGGAGCCGCAAACCCGTTTTTTATTGTTATATCAGACAAAAACTACAGTTTTTTGCATTTATTAGGCTATTTATTACATGATATAAAACTGTTAACCTCTAATAAGAAACAAAGAACTCTTATAAGGAGAATTAAAATATTATTAAAATGCGCCCACTTTGAAATAAATAAAACATATAGCTGCACCATAAAAAGAGTTAAAGGTAGGGTAGGTAAGAATGGAGAAACCAGCTCGAGTGCGCTAGAATTTGAAAGTACACAACCGGAAAAGATCTGCCTCTTCCTTCAGACTTCCTTACAGAGCCCCTCCTCCAACACACACGAACGCGCACATGACCAATGAGGGCACGAGATAAGTTTGTGCGGAAGGCTGACAGGCAGTTAGGCCATCCAGTTATTTTTGCCGGGCCGGCTCAGATGATTGGTCGTGCTTTTGACAGCGCTACGGCTTCCAGAGATTAATTGTATGTATTTATTGTCAAAGCATTTAATATATTCATTGCTATCGGGACGTTTAGAGCATTCCATAGAATATAACAAAAAGTGTTTTCTGAAATAAATGACATACCCCATTGAATTATGACTGAAGATCGTCAGCCGTCTTCCTCTCCCTTGTTGTTCCTCGATACGTAAAGGCTGCACCACCGTTGACAACTTCTCTCTACATATCAAACATCCCGGTAAACCAGCATCGTTTGCTGTGAAAGCATATAACTCTGTCCACACAGAATTAAATCCTGTGTTCCTCCGGTACTTTTCTTTGATTTGATCTCATCGAGCTGGGGGTTATTCGCCTCCAAGAAAAGGCGCTCGCGCGGGACCGGAGCAGGATGTGACGCATATTTTAGTTGACCTAATTAAAACCGCTTTGTTTTTTATTTATGCGTCACAGTATCACCTCAAAATACAAGATACGAAACATTTTCAACCATGCAACAAAATATAAATAGTCATACAAATACTTTTATTTTATTTCCTTCTTATTTTTGTCTAAGCTCAAGGGAGCCAGAGCAGAGGGCTTAAAGGGCCGCATGCGGCCCGTGGGCCGCGGGTTGCCAACCCCTGGTCTAACCCCTCCGTAATGACCTGCTCCACCATCTCACTCCTTCGCACAGCCTCCAATCCTCTGACACCAACCTTCTGTCTCCATCTCACAATACCAAGTACCGTACTCGAGGGGACAGATCCTTCACATACCAAATCAAAACTATAATATGTAATAAAAGTGTGTTTTTATATGATATTAACTTTTAACTTGCACCAAAGTAATTGACAAAGTTGAGTAACAATGTACAATCTCTAGAGCTACATAATTTCAGTCAGACTACTCACGTGTTTCTTAATATGTTTATTAGAAGCAGCATATAGTTTGAGTTTGGCATCTAGGCTCGGGCCTCATCACTCCACAGATGGCCATAGAACATTGAGTGATGATTAGAAAACTATTCCCCCGAGCCTACAGGTGGAAGCTGAAGTGGTGGGGGGGCAGGCGAGCAGCAGCAACATGAAACACAGAAGCAGGAACATGAACGCAGCAGTAGCAAGTTAACGCAGCAGTGGCAGCAGCAGCATTAGCGAGGCAGAGGCAGGCAGATTTCGCAGCTTAAATAGAGCGGCAAGTTTAGGAGAATGTGTTTGGTTGGCTGTAAGAGGTACGAGCGTGTCACGTGTTAATGTATCATTGGTGCTCGAGTCAAGCGTGGGAATGTCGCGGATCTCCGCAGGGAGAGCGTTCCAGAGGGTGGGGGCTGCCACACTGAAGGCTCTGTCCCAGAAGGTTTGCAGGTTGGTACGGACGGTGGGGAGCAGGCCAGAGTCGGAAGACCGCAGGTTCCGGGGTGGGGCATGTGGGCGGAGGAGGTCCGATAAGTACTGGAGGGCATGGGCATGGAGGCACTTGTAGGTAAGGAGGAGGACTTTATAGGTTATGCAGCACTTGAACGGCCGCCAGTGGAGGTGGATGAGGGTGGGAGTGTTGTGCTGCCACGGCTTTGTATGTGTGAGTACCCTAGCAGCACAGTTTTGAACATACTGTCCAGGGTTTTGTTGGGTACGCCAAACAGGACACCATTGCAGTAGTCCAAGCGGGAGGGGACGAAAGCGTGGACTGAGGTTTCTGCAACCGACTCTGAGAGTGACGGTCAGAGTCTGGCAATGTTCTTTAGATGGAAAAAGGCAGATCAGAGGGGCTCATAGAGCTCATGGTTGGACATGTGCAGATGGAGTTGGCTGGCGACTACTCTTTCCAGAGTTTTACTGAGGAAGGGAATGTTGGAGATTGGCCGGTGGTTGTGGAGGTCGCCGGGGTCCAGGCCAGGTTTTTTGAGGATGGGGGTGACTGAGGAGATTTTGAAGCTGGTGGGGACTATACCAGGAGCCAGAGAAGCGTTGATGATTTCCACCATGGAAGCGTTGATAATGTCCACCATATAAGGGCAGAGGGTGGGTAAGCAGTCCTTGACCAGGGCTGTGGGCATGGGGTCCAGGGAGCAGACTAGTTTAGCCTGATCGATCCGATCTCCATTCAGAAAACACGCATTTTAAAAGGTTTCTTGCCTGCCGACTTGTCTGCACACTTGTCAAAGCATTAATTCATGGTTTTTACTAAACGGTATCAGTATGTAGTTATTCCGGCATCATTTTTTAAACGTGTATTACAATTAAATCACAGTAAAATATATTCATTTTGTTGTAGTTGGTATCTACCATAAGTGCAGTGAGTTCCAAAATATGCAGCATCACTTGAAGTCAGTCTATTATTTTCGGAAGCGACAAGGAATGTCTCAAAGATACATCAATCAATTGGCACCTGCTAATGGAGTGGTGGATGATAGTCTTACATCTAAAAACTTTCTTAAAAAATAAACATTATTATTTTTTTTTTTTTACTTTTTTTTTTAACGGTGCGCGATCTACCCGCACCACACTCGCGATCGACCGGTCAATCGCGATCGACTGGTTGGTGACCACTGGACTAGGTGATTGAAATGGCATCAATTGACCCTCTCAGAAAGGTATACTTTAGGCATAACCAAATAACTTTACAATTTGACCACTAGCTATCCAAACTTTCCAATTAAATGTGTCCTGCTGAAGACTGTGATATTACAGTCTCTTGATCTCTATTCATAAACCAGTAAATCTATACCACATCAATCACTTCATCCTGATGATTAGTATGTGTAAGAAGATACGAAAATTGTAAATAATTGTGTTACTGTTCACTGATTGCAATAAAGCTCCACAGCTGTCTCTTGTGAAAATAAATTCAAAACTATCTCTAGACTGCTGTCTGTTTTCCATCTTTCCTGTACTATCTGCAGTAAGCCATGCAAAACAGATTATGAAGCTGCACTGTCGAGAAAGGGGTGCTGTGTCCAAACAGGGACTCAAAAAAGCAAAATCACATGCCAGAAGACAGTTTTTGGAGCCAGTAGGCTGTCCGTCAGTCAGAGCGGATTTACATCCAATTTCCATCCAGATTGTGTTGCTGTTCACAGCTATGCTCTGAGTTACTGCTCAGACTGTGGCTCTATATTCTTCTACACATCACCTTTGTTTCAATATTTCAGCTATTTTCCACGTTTTCCCACTGTTTCATACCATAGGAAAGAACTAGGTACATTTGGATTGTTAGACTCATTGTTTCTTGTCTTACACAGTAGCCAGTCTGACTAATCGATAACAGAAATTACAACAATTACTACAATTTTGCCGGTCTCCAAAACATTTCTGATTGCATTCTTTATGATTTTACATGCCAACATAATACACATATTATTTAGTTAGCTAGCTCTACATTTTCATCTAGATAATAATTAAGAGCCAGCTGCCAATAAATACAGAGCCATCTTTCTAAAAAGACAGATAAAATGTTCCAATATATAAAACCAAGGATAGTAAATTGTATATGTTGAAGAAACACGGGCAACATACCTCTCCAGGGATCAGCATATGTCACTTAACCATCGTTGCAGACCATTAACCACTTGTCTATCTTGACCTCACTCACTCAAAAATAACACATCTTCTGTAGTTAATGGTTTCATGGAATTCTCTTTAATGGACATTAATGGATCCTGTCCATTGGCTACCTGTTTTGAAATGCCATCCCTGCTGTGAAAGTCTCCTCACCACATTTAATACCCCCTTAAAGGTGGGGTAGGTAAGTTTCAGAAACCGGCTCGAGATACACTTTTTGTTATATTCCATGGAATGCTCTTAACATCCCGATAGCAATGAATATCTTAAGTGCTTTGACAAAAAATCCATACAAAAAATTCATCTGTAGAAGCCGTAATACTGTAAAAAGTACAACCAATCCGTTTAGCCGGATTTAGCTTAGGAGATTTGCTAAGCGAAGAGATATAATCCCTCCACCTGGTCCTAGGTCTACCCCTTGGTCTCTTCCCAGCTGGACGGTACTGGAACACCTCCCTAGGGAGGCGCCCAGGTGGCATCCTAACTAGGTGCCCGAACCACCTCAACTGGCTTCTTTCGATGCGAAGGAGGAGCGGCTCAACTCCGAGTCCCTCCCTGATGACCGAACTTCTCACCTTATCCCTAAGGGAGACACCAGCCACCCTGCGGAGAAAACCCATCTCGGCCGCTTGTATCCGCGATCTCGTTCTTTCGGTCATGACCCATACTTCATGACCATAGGTGAGGGTAGGAACGAAAATGGCCCGGTAGACAGAGAGCTTTGCCTTCTGGCTCAGCTCCCTTTTCGTCACAACGGTGCGTAAAGCGACTGCAGTACCGCTCCCGCTGCTCCGATTCTCCGGCCCATCTCACGCTCCATTGTTCCCTCACTCGAGAAAAAGACCCCGAGATACTTGAACTCCTTCACTTGGGGTAAGGACTCATTCCCTACTTGGAGTGGACAGTCCATCGGTTTCCTGCTGAGAACCATGGCCTCAGATTTGGAGGTGCTGATCCTCATCCCAGCCGCTTCACACTCGGTTGCGAACCGATCCAGTGAGTGCTGAAGGTCGCAGACCGATGAAGGCATTAGAACCACATCATCTGCAAAAAGCAGTGGTGCAATCCTTAGTCCACCGAACTGCAGACCCCCCCCCCCCACGACTACGCCTCAAAATCCGATCCATGTATATTACAAACAGGATTGGTGACAAAGCGCAGCCCTGGCGGAGGCCAACCCTCACCGGAAATGGGTCCGACTTACTGCCGAGGACCCGGACACAGCTCTCGCTTTGGGAGTACAGAGATTGGATGGCCCTGAGTAGAGACCCCCTCACCCCATACTCCCGTAGCACCTCCCACAGTAACTCCCTGGGAACCCGGTCATACGCCTTCTCCAAGTCTACAAAACACATGTAGACCGGATAAGCGTACTCCCAGGCCCCCTCCAGGATCCTTGCGAGAGTAAAAAGCTGATCCGTCGTTCCACGACCAGGACGGAATCCACATTGTTCCTCCTCAATCTGAGGTTCGACAATCGGCCTGACCCTCCTTTCGAGTACCTTGGAGTAAACTTTCCCGGGGAGGCTGAGTAGTGTGATGCCTCTGTAATTGGCACACACCCTCTGATCCCCCTTTTTAAAAAGGGGAACCACCACCCCGGTCTGCCACTCCTTCGGTACTGTTTCCGACTTCCACGCAACGTTGATGAGACGTGTCAACCATGACAGTCCCTCAACACCCAGAGCCTTCAGCATTTCTGGGCGGATCTCATCCACCCCCGGGGCTTTGCCACTGTGGAGTTGTTTGACGACCTCAGTGACCTCCCCCCGGGAGATTGGTGTTGATCCCCGGTCATACTCCAGCTCTGGCCTGTCGGTACCTTGCAACTGCCTCGGGAGTCCCCCGGGAGTCCCCCGGGATAACAAATCCCTGAAGGCCTCCTTCTTCAGTCGGACAGCTTCCCTGACCACCGGTGTCTACCAGGAGGTTCGAGGGTTACCACCCCTTGAGGCACCTAGGACCTTGAGACCACAGCTCCCCGCCGCGGCTTCGGCAATAGAGGCTTTGAACACCGACCACTCTGGTTCAATGTCCCCAACCTCCACTAGCAATTGTGTCATTCTAAAATAATCTCTGCCAAGTGACTCATCCATAATGGGATAAAGATGGTACTTATTACAAATAATGGTAAAAGGTAATTCATATTCAGTAGCAGTTACAATAGACTGCTGCCTCATGAATCATCTCCAGAATTACTGCAGTGTTCATTCACGCTTTGTCTCTGCTCGCCTCATCTCCCAAACCTAGCACCATTACTACACTATCAAATAATAAGGCATACATGGAAAGGAGGAGATTTTCTAAATGTCAAATATTTTCATTTGTATTCTAATGAGCTCCACTCATTCCCTTTACTATACAACTGTATGTATTTTACTTTGTATACATACTGTATATATGTGAATGCATTATTTGTACATTTATGTGAAATAATCGGAGTGGATAAGACTTGCAGTTAAATTCTTTAAAGCCTTGAGAACACAATGTGTATCAAAGGGCTTGCTTCATTTTCTGAGAAATGTTGTCCTAAAGGTATGAGGGTAACCAAGTGTGACATTACTTTTCATTTAGTTTAATAGTTATGTCCTTTTTTTGTTGAAAATGAACTTGAAGCACATAAAGTTGAAAGAGGTCACAGTGGTCCGTGACAGAGCGGTACACAGCAGCAAGGGTTTCAATCTTTCTTCCATTTCTCTCAACTCAAATGAAATTGCTCAATTGATAAGGTTCTAGTAAACCCGTTTTCATTACTCTCTAACCAACATCAGGCCATGCTAGCAGTGTAACTAGATGGCAATGTGGTCCAGACTGGGTTATCTTGAACAAATGTAATTGGATTACCAGTAAATAATGTACAAATATTACTCTTGGATGGCTTTCAAAGACTGAATCCTACTGTTTTGGGTGATTTTCTGATTTCTCTTCTCGCACCACCTTAAAGTTGCATGTTTTTTTGTGAACTCTCTCAACATCTATTAAATGCAATGCCACGACATTTAGAAAAAGCAGCCTGTCCTCCTCCAAAAAACGTCCAAATAGGTCGATTGTTCAGCAGCTTATTACGACCTATAGTCACGTTTTAAAGTTTAGTACCTCTAGTGGTAAGAAACAACAATTTGCGGCATATGGGCTGATGCTCCCGTTGACTGCAAACGCTCCGGAGGGTCGTATATTCACAAATAACCCTCTCTGGAAAATCCGAAATTGTAGGATAGTTTGGCCATTAAAATGCTTTTTGATTCAATTTCTAGCGAGAAGTGTATATTGTACTTTTAGAATCCACTTCCAGTGGATGTGTAGGATCTATAGTTTGATATATATTACGAAGATGATTTGAGGTCTCACCAGGATAACGTGTAGCTATATACTACGCAGTGGCGGTTCTAGACCAATTTGACTGGGGGGGCCACTGGGGGGCCAGTTATTTTCTGAGGGGGGGCACAATAAATGCAGGACGAAAAAGAGAACTAGACAGTATGAAGTAATTGCGCATAAGAAAACAATGCAATACAGTTATTGGTATTTGTTTCAGTAAACTTATTTTTTTCAGATAGATCTTATAGTTATTACTGTTAGCTTCAGCTTAAGTTATATTGCAATGTTTGCACTAACACCATATTTATATAATAATAAAGGCAATGAACAGTTACATCTCTATTTTACATAAGGGTGTCTGCACAATCTCACATTACAGCAACAAATTCCTGCGGTTTTTGGCAAACCGAGTACCAGAAAATATACATTTAAAAAAAAAATAAAAAAAACGTTTCATTGTTAGGGGGGCCACAGGGGGGTCAGAGGTCAGTGTTAGGGGGGCACTGGCCCCCCCTGGTCCCCCTAGAACCGCCCCTGATACTACGTCTTTCCCCTATTAATTTCTATTGACGGCAGCGTCCATGTAAAGTTAGCGTCAACCCTCACGGGGTGAAAACAGTATTTCCAGTCGCGAAGTTTTCATAATAAAACCGGAAGTATTCCCCTCACTGTCAAATAATTTTACAGTGATATCTGCAGTACTCATCCACTAAAAAACATCAGTTTATTACACAACATTGATTGGTTTAAATGGTGTACTATGCTTTTGTTTTTTTCCAATTAGGTTTTTCTTTTTTAAAATTCGTAACATAATGACATCACTACGTTATACACACGCTTCTATTAGCTAATGCTCCAACACATTGTATGTGACAAGGGTGATCTAAGGGCCGGGACCTCTCTAAGTAATTTACAAATCATAATAGAGCCTGCCAGTTAACCAATCAGAGCAGACTGGGCTCTGGTTGCAGACAGAGGGTGAAAAGAGGTGCTGCAGTGGTATCAGGAAACATAGAGCATTTTTTTAACTGTATTGTTACAATTTGCACAAACACATTGAGATGTATATTGTCTTTACATTCAATCTGAATCTTGCCATAGCCTTACAAGTGATGACACATTACGTTTTATTCCACTCACATTGCCTTTGTACATTTTGAAATGCTAGCCGGTAGGTCTCCTTTTTCCAGGACGAACATTTGGGACAAAAAGCTGAAAAGATTAAAGGTTTGATAAATATGAAGAGTGAGGCATTTTAATCTGACTTACACTTATCTTGGAAAGTGAAGGGAGGAAGATATGCCTTAGCAGGTCACCAGCATTACACGCTACACCAGACATGTCTTAAAAGAGAAAAGGTCAGGTTGTGATGGAGAAGGAGAATGAGCTGCTAGGGATTTTTTCTTTTTTGATTATTAAAGTAGCAGCCGACGACGGACTTCCAGTTTAGCATGCTAATGAGTGTTTCTTAAACATTCCTCAAGATAGAGAGAGTGTGGCCCAAATCCAAGCAGCAGGCTGTGCATCTCCCGTTATCAGCCACCCACTTCACAGGCAGCAGAGGAGCAGCGATGAGAAGAAGCTTCTGTTTCATCTCCTGCTGAATGACTTTCTTTACTTTGCATAGAGAGCGAGGAGCTGCTGCCCTGCTGTGTGTGGGAGGTGAGCCCTGAGATGCCATGGGTCAAACACTTATCTCCTGGACAGGAGACCGGCCTCGAGCATGTTTGTACACGAACACACACATATAAGCACATCCAAGTCAATAACCACCTCCTGTGCGTCCACATTCGGAAGTGTCCTGAAAGCCCGCCTGAGGACAAAATGTATAGTTTCGGTTGGTTGGTTACTGAAGCTTGCTAGCTATGAAAAAAACTCAGGGGCATATACGCTTTTCTTACTCCTCTGCTCACTCCTCAATGCCACGGGGGTTACTGACCATAGTGCAGCAGTGACTGAATGCACTCCACTGCAGCCCACCACATCTGAATCAGAATCAGAATTCCTTTATTTATCCAACAGAGGGGAAACTTACATTGTTACAGCAAAAGTAAAGATAGAGACAACAAATATAACACTATTAGATAAAGGGCATTCACATCATATTTGTAATACAAAGGTGTTATTACAATTACAAATTACACTTTCAGGTAGATAAGTAGCAGCAGTATTGTAGAATGTAGTGTGGAAGAAGCCAAATGAGGTGAAATGATATATCACACAGAGTTACATACAGATTATTGTTAGAGTATTACAATTGTCAAACTAAGAATGCAGGAAATTATTTCATTTCATTTGAATTTGTTCCGTTCATGGTATGCAAATCTTAATTTATAATAATCGTTAACAAAACATGACTCTGTAAACATACCATTGACCGAAAAGGAGCAGGAAGAGGAAGAAAACCTTATATAACCTGCCCCTTTCTAAAAAAGAAGAAGTTCCACAGCACAACATAACACTATCTTAGGATAATAAGAGAAACTCAATAAATACTTATTTCCCGTTTGACAGTTAACGGAAAAAAAACAAAACAACAACACCAAAACATAACATGAACAAGGAAAAGTGTAATACCCTTATCTGGGTCCAACTGGAGTAGAAGGCGGAAAGCAGCGCATAATAATTATAATAATAATAAGACCTACAAATAAAGAACAGACATCACATCAAAGACATCACACATATTTACCAATGCAGGACCAGAGTACATAGACTTATTCACATTCTGCTTCAGTCCCATCTTTCGTAATTTATGCAATTTCTTTAACTGAAAAATACATACACAATTCTTTAGATCCTTCTGTTGAGAATTCCACAATTTTACACCAACCACCGAATTTGCTTTAGAGTAGTCCTTGCATAAGGATGCTTACAATTAAATGTCCTTCTGTGGTCCTCCTTGTCTGATCCAAAAACAAACAACTGTTGCAAATACACTGGTAACATTCTGCTTTTTGCCATCAATGGACAGTGAAATGTTTTCATCTTTTTTTCTATGAGCAAAAACCATAAACTTATTTTTATTCAAATGTAAAGTTAACTTATTTTCATCAAGCCATCTTTTAAGTTTGACCATTTCATGTCCAATACACTTTGCTAACATGAACTAAAACAATTGGTGTCATCTGCAAACAACACAAATTGCAATAATGTTGACGTTTCACACATGTCATTGATATACAAAATAAAAAGTTTAGGCCCTAAAACCGAGCCCTGTGGGACACCACATTCTATGCTCATACACTCAGATGTACTACCAGCAAATTGTACATATTGTTGTCTGTTATCTAAATAACTTTTTAACCAATGTAGAACTACTCCTCTTACACCATATGTATGTAATTTCGAAATTATTAGGTTATGCTCTATGGTCTCAAATGGCTTTTTTAAGTCATTAAATACACCTATTGTGTATTTCTTTCTTTCTATAGCTGTTATTTTCATTAAAGCTAAAGCTGTAGATCGATTTTTCCTAAATCCATACTGACTCTCACTTAACAACTCATTTGTTTCAATGAAATGATCAAATCTTTGGACAAACAATTTTTCAAGAACCTTGGCAAATTGTGAAAGCAATGACACCGGTCTGTAGTTGTACATTGGCTTTTGTCCCCCATTATAGAAAGTGGAATCACTTTTGCTATTTTCATGCTATCTGGAAAAATCTGAAATTAAAGATTAACGATGTAGCTTAGCGGCTTAATTATACAGTCAATAGTCGTTTTCACTATTGTCATGTCGATCCCATCACTATCTGTCGAAGTCTTATTTTTGCATTTGTCTACAATGGATCTAATTTCAATTTAGTTTATCTCTCCCATAAACATTGACTGCAACACTTTACTTCCCCCAGATCCGCCACCCTCTTTTTGCCCATAGTGTTGTTTTGGAATAGTCTTTGCAAGATTAGGTCCGACATTTACAAAAAAATTGTTAAATTCATGTACCACTTCATTCATGTTTTTTACAACCTTATTGTTGTCATCAATGACTGGGCAGGCCAGTGGATACAGATTTATTTCCAATAACATTATTTAAGTTTTTACATGTGCCTTTGATATCATTTTTCTTTTCTTTTAACATATTATTATAATATTCTCTTTTTGCTTGTCTCATTATAACTGTCAACTTATTTGTATATGCCTTGTATTGCCTTTGTCCTAAATTTCATGAAGTCTTTATAAAGATTATTTTTCTTCTTGCAAGCATTTTGTAAGCCCTTTGGCTTTTTATAATAAGTACCTTTATATTTACAGAGTACAGACGAACAATGTTTATCATACAGTGATATGTAGATTTTTAGGAAGGACTCATATGCAGCATTTACATCTTCTACATAAACCCCTCTCCACTCTTCCTTTAAAGGCCCTGACACACCAAGCAGTCACCAGAGGACTAGCTGACGCTGAAGTCGGCTGTTGCCTGGCCGTGTTCTCCTGCGTTTTGGCCATGTGTCGCACGGGAACACACCGCACCGACTTCAGTGCATGAGTGGCAATAACTCTCCTTACCAGCAGGCGGCGGTAGTGTGTATTCGTCATTCAAAAGAGGCAACAACCGGAAGACAGAGAAGAAGAAGAAGAAGAAGAAGAAGAGTATCTTTTCTCGGTAATATCATACAGAGCTGGCCTCTCCTGGATCAAGGTGATGAGCAGGTCTTCGTTTGCATCATTCCAGATCGCCATGATGAGATGAAAATGAATAGCAGTCTGTGTGTGCCTTCTTAAATCGTTTGTTTACGTCCCTCCCTTCCGCTTCGCTTCTCATGCACTGATTTGCTAGCTGAACAGCCAATCACAGTGATTATTTGGTCCGACTGCCAGACCCGATGCATGGCCGATTCAACATGTTGAATCGGCCATGCATCGGGTCTGGAAGTCCAAATAAGGCGTGTTACGGTCAACGGTGCGGGACACACCAACCTGACTACGGCGCCGCGAATGCCCGACAGCCTCTGACGGCCTCTGACTCCCAAAATCGGGTTGGTGTGTCAGGGCCTTTAGAGGTCAGTCCTAAACTTGTCTTTTGCTTCAGCAGTCTTCTTCTTTGCTTCTTTTTCTTTAATTGCCAATCATATGCTACAAATACAGGTAAATGGTCGCTTATGTCATTTATTATTAGCCCACTCTTAGCACTGTTTTCCATGACATTTAAAAATATAATATAAAAGCCCCCTGCTGTATAATGCATCCAGGAAATCAGAAGTTGTTTTGTGTTTAGATACATTTAGAAGGTCGATGTTAAAATCTCCACAAATAATAAATGTTTTATCTTCATTTAGGCCATCCATTAATACTCTTAAAAAATCTCTACATTTGATCCTGGTGCTCTATATGCACAAGTCACAACAACATTTCTCTTCCTTTCCATTTCCATTTCTATAGTTCAGTCAGACAACTAACGTGTTTCTTTAACATGTTTATTAGAAGCAGCATATAGTTGAGTTTGGCGACTAGGCTCGGGCATCATCACTCCATAGATATACATAGCACGATGAGTGATGATCAAATAACTAACCCCCGAGCCTACAGGTGGAAGCTGGGGTGGTGGTGGGGCAGGCAAGCAGCAGCGACGTAGAGGTAGCTGCAGCAATAGCAGCAGCAAGCAATGCATAGAGAGAGATCTGGCAGGTTAAATAGAGCGGCATATTAAGGAGACTCTGTTTGGTTGGTAACAACCTGCCTCGGGGGACTCCCGAGGCAGTTGCAAGGTACCGACAGGCCCGAAGGGCAGCAGCCTCATTCCTGGCCGAGGCAGCGGGTGTGGGAGAAGTTCGGAGAAGACATGGAGAAGGACTTTCGGGCGGCACCAAAGTTGTTCTGGAAAACTGTCAAAGCCCCGGGGGTGGATGAGATCCGCCCAGAAATGCTGAAGGCTCTGGGTGTTGAGGGACTGTCTTGGTTGACACGTCTCATCAACGTTGCGTGGAAGTCGGAAACAGTACCGAAGGAGTGGCAGACCGGGGTGGTGGTTCCCCTTTTTAAAAAGGGGGATCAGAGGGTGTGTGCCAATTACAGAGGCATCACACTACTCAGCCTCCCCGGGAAAGTTTACTCCAAGGTACTCGAAAGGAGGGTCAGGCCAATTGTCGAACCTCAGATTGAGGAGGAACAATGTGGATTCCGTCATGGTCGTGGAACGACGGATCAGCTTTTTACTCTCGCAAGGATCCTGGAGGGGGCTTGGGAGTACGCTTATCCGGTCTACATGTGTTTTGTAGACTTGGAGAAGGCGTATGACCGAGTTCCCAGGGAGTTACTGTGGGAGGTGCTGCGGGAGTATGGGGTGAGGGGGTCTCTACTCAGGGCCATCCAATCTCTGTACTCCCAAAGCGAGAGCTGTGTCCGGGTCCTCGGCAGTAAGTCGGACCCATTTCCGGTGAGGGTTGGCCTCCGCCAGGGCTGCGCTTTGTCACCAATCCTGTTTGTAATATACATGGATCGGATTTTGAGGCGTAGTCGTGGGGGAGGGGGTCTGCAGTTCGGTGGACTAAGGATTGCACCACTGCTTTTTGCAGATGATGTGGTTCTAATGGCTTCATCGGTCTGCGACCTTCAGCACTCACTGGATCGGTTCGCAACCGAGTGTGAAGCGGCTGGGATGAGGATCAGCACCTCCAAATCTGAGGCCATGGTTCTCAGCAGGAAACCGATGGACTGTCCACTCCAAGTAGGGAATGAGTCCTTACCCCAAGTGAAGGAGTTCAAGTATCTCGGGGTCTTGTTCTCGAGTGAGGGAACAATTGAGCGTGAGATGGGCCGGAGAATCGGAGCAGCGGGAGCGGTACTGCAGTCGCTTTACCGCACCGTTGTGACGAAAAGGGAGCTGAGCCAGAAGGCAAAGCTCTCTGTCTACCGGGCCATTTTCGTTCCTACCCTCACCTATGGTCATGAAGGATGGGTCATGACCGAAAGAACGAGATCGCGGATAGAAGCGGCCGAGATGGGTTTTCTCCGCAGGGTGGCTGGTGTCTCCCTTAGGGATAAGGTGAGAAGTTCGGTCATCAGGGAGGGACTCGGAGTTGAGCCGCTCCTCCTTCGCATCGAAAGGAGCCAGTTGAGGTGGTTCGGGCACCTAGTTAGGATGTCACCTGGGCGCCTCCCTAGGGAGGTGTTCCAGGCACGTCCAGCTGGGAAGAGACCAAGGGGTAGACCTAGGACCAGGTGGAGGGATTATATCTCTTCGCTGGCCTGGGAGCGCCTTGGGATCCCCCAGTCAGAGCTGGTTGATGTCGCCAGGGAAAAGAAAGTTTGGGGCTCTCTGCTGGAACTGCTACCCCCGCGACCCGACCACGGATAAGCGGGAGAAGATGGATGGATGTATGTTTGGTTGGTTGTAGAGTGGCAAGGGGCGTTATGTATGAATGCAGCATAAGTGCTCGAGTTGACTGCCTGAACTAGCTCGCAGGCTTCTCCCCATTTATGCATTCCATTAAATCATCAGTCACAATTGTCACTTTCACTGTTGAATGCGCAAGCCCTCTGTCCACCAGTAACTGTAAGTAAGACAAAATAGAGCCCAACTCACAAGATAGGGGCTCTATTCTCCGCTCCTCACACCGTCGCTGGAATCCTAGCCACTTTGGCCTGTAACAGGCTGTGGTGGATCCTGCTCTAGCTGCCTGGATAGACTGAATAACGCTGTCAGACAATCCACCCTGTCTCAGCCTGTCCCTCTCAGGAGCCAAGCCTGGAGAGGACGGCCGAGAGTGGGTAACGCCCCGATTGCACCTGCCTTTTGAGACATCGCCCCCCAGAACTGGGGAAGCACCCAGGGCTGGCCCACCTTCATCTGTGTCATCTCTGAGTACCACGGCGCCCCAGTTTTAGACTGTGGCGAGGTCTTTTGCAGGAACTGCTTTTATTTTTGGTGCTTTTTGAAAACAAAACACAGGAAACTGTCAAATGTTATTGTTGGTCAGGCCAAACTGTCTCTATATAAAAGCAGGCTGGACAAAATTAATAATGTAGCAGGAAAAGAGATAAGAAAAAAGTTGGTTAAAACAAGAGTGGTTTTGAGTCTCCACTCTCTGATAAACAACATTGATGAGTTTTTAAACCAGTGGTGGAGGGAGAACTCGTTTCTAGCTGTTTTTAATGTATTTTTAATTTGCTGTCTATTCTTGACAGCATGTTTTCTTTTTAGAAACATCTTATTTATTGAAAAGCAAAATGTTATCTTATCTCTCTGTCTCTGTGCCTCTGGAGAGAATATAACTAAAAGATTGAGGGCTGCAGACTGCGGCAAAGAAATGTAATTCAAGAGAAATAATGGAACATTAAAGTTAAGTAATGGTGAAAGCAATTTTCATCATTCTCATCCTTTTTAGACTGAATGTTGAGATTGAGAGTAATGGTACGCATTGAAACATTAGGGTCATTAATACTGAAAACTGATGGATGTTTTAAGGTTATGGAGTAATTCTTCTTTTGAAACATCCTCTTGGAGAAAAAAAAAAGGGGTTGTTTTAGAGACAAAGGGAGGAGAACAGAGAGTGGCAGAAATAATTCAGGTGGATATGCCATGTCTGACCAATATGAAGGGACATAAAAGTCTGCCTTTAGTTGTAGATACTGTATTAAACTGTGATGGGTGTTTGAGTATTCATTTTGATCATCTTCAAGTGTGTCTCCCGTCGAATGTGTTTCAATCCATACGAAGAATCTGCCTGCAGATGAAAATCAAGTCAATAGAATATAGCATTATTACATTTTAATGTTAGAAATATATATTTTTTTTTTTCATTGTGTTTTTCTTGACAGAATAAAGTCCACTTCTAGGTTTTAGAGTTTGACACTAAAACTTCATTCTTTTTTTTGAGGCAATTTTAAAGTAGTGCTGTTCTGCTAAATGTGGGGCCAGAGTGGAAGTGTATAAATGGATGCATGGATTGAGCTCGCAGAAGTGTAGCTGTGAGCAGTCAGGCTGTGAAGGAAGCAGCACAGCAGCTTTCCACTTTACAGGCTGAGAAGACTCTGGCCCTGTTCACAGCTCCAACACTTATCTCCCCTGAGCAGGTGTGTGTGTGTGTGTGTGTGTGTGTGTGTGTGTGTGTGTGTGTGTGTGTGTGTGTGTGTGTGTGTGTGTGTGTGTGTGTGTGTGTGTGTGTGTGTGTGTGTGTGTGTGTGTGTGTGTGTGTGTGTGTGTGTGTGTGTGTGTGTGTGTGTGTGTGTGTGTGTGTGTGTGCAGCCATGGATTTATCTGACTTGTTGTTTCTCAACATTCAGATGGGCGTTTTGCATTTGCCGCTGGATTTGAGTAGGTGCAAATGCTGCAAATTCATGTGTGGACGGCCTCTCTATGTTTGCATGTGTGTGCATTTAAGTTGTATGTATGTTCTGCATCTGTGGATGTGCATGTGTGTGTATATTGAAGCATTTCATTGTGAGTTTTATGGGCAGTAAATACTCTTATCACAATGGAAGAAGAAGAAGAAGCTGAGACAGGAACAAGTTGATGGAGAAGCACTTATCTGCTTTTTCTCTCTCAAGAAAGTGTATTTTAATAGCACTTGCAATTTTCCTCAGTGGACAATTCAGCACTGTACTGTCAGAAAATCAAGACACTATTGATAAAAATGTCTGAGTGCTGCTTCACACCGAGTCATGGAAGTCATTAGAGCCTCTGGAACAACTTTTTTTAGATCCCCCATTCTTTACAATTCCAACTCCCACTGCTCGTAGAAAACGCTACGCTGACTCTGTCATGTATTATTCTGACTATTACACACAGCCCCACCACTATGTTATTTTCTGTTTGAAGTACAAGTGATTGTATCGGTGAATAATGGAGAAAACTCACTGGAAGAGAACAAATGGCACTACATCACCTCTGCAACCTTTTACTCGTCTCAGTGGGCGTATCAACACTGACAAGCGGCTCGTTAGCTACCACTGAGTAAATGACAAACCACTTTGTCCCACGATGTATGTCAAGCAGCACATCGACAGTAGATTGATGGAAATAGGCAGCTACATGTTTGCCACTACTCAACTTTCAATCTGCTTTGATGGACTGCCACCCTTTTGTTGAACTTGTTTATATTTTTAAGTTGAGCAGCCAATTGGAACACACCTTTGCTGCTTTTCCTATGGATTGAAAACAATCGGAACACTCCTGTTGCTATAAACCATCATCACTTTGAGAGCCATTTTAATGAATTCATGTTTGGGTGTTATTCACTGTGTGTGCCATAGGGTGTCGCTGTCCAATTCCCTATGGCACAGGTATTTAAGGTGTGTGTTGTCGCAGGATTGGGTGTGTCAGAGAGGTTGCGCTAGACTTTTTCGCTGCCCGTCAGTTTGACGGACAGGATCGTAACATTTCCGTCAAAATCCAGTATTGCCCGTCGGCCTTTACACAACTCTGACGAGGAGGTGG
Organism: Pseudochaenichthys georgianus; assembly: GCF_902827115.2. Lineage (NCBI taxonomy): Eukaryota > Metazoa > Chordata > Actinopteri > Perciformes > Channichthyidae > Pseudochaenichthys > Pseudochaenichthys georgianus. The sequence continues at coordinate 36,693,764 of NC_047506.1, forward strand.
GGGTGGGGGGGGAGGAGAGAGAGCACGCTCGTGAACTGTCAACTGGGGGGGGTGCACGCTCGTGAACTGTTAGCGCCATGTTATGTATGCCAACTGCACCTCGCGGGAGCGCGCCCAGCGTAACCCAACACTCACAGACATTTCAATGATATGTAGGGCAAAGTTAGGTTTGGAAACGGTATCATTTCCTTTTTGGCGGGCATGCATAACACCGGAGCCTCACTGCGGGGAAAATTTGGCGCTGTTCCGAGTTTGTTTGTAATCGGTCAAAATGACAGACTGCTTTCAGATTTTTCCATCATTGTTAAATATATTCGGTTAACGTGACCTCTGGTCTGACCCCGGAAGGGCAAATGGTTTTTGACCGCATTGCTGCAAGTGTGTATACAGCAAAGGATTGTTTGTTAAGGCATTATAATATGGAATGTACTTTTCCGCATCTGATAACAAGCCTACCGATTCATTATTGAAAACAACAACACAAACGGGGTCTATAAACACAGTAAAGCGCATCAGCCAAGTCATCCCCGGGAGTAAAAACATCACAAGGAAGCTTTAGACTTGGAATAAAGCTCCTACAATCACAATATAATGTGGTTAAAACAGTTTTGATACAAGTCAGAATGTTTAAAGGTCACCTATCATGCTATTTTTAGGCAATAGCATAGGTCTCAGATATATAAAAAGATATAAAAAACATGTCTATGAAGTGTTTTGCTCAAAATACCAAACAGATCACCCATTCCAGAGCCGTATAATAGAAGAGTTACGACATCTCCGTTCACTCCAATAGACCATTTTTTTTACAGCAATGGCGGATTGTGGAGCTCCACAATCTGCGGCTAGCAGCGCAGTAGAGTTGCAGCATAATAGACCGTTTGTGATGGATTTTTAAAGGTAAGAAGACGTTTAAAGATTTATATTGCGGATATTATCATTACATCTGAGTCAAATGAACATGTGTATTAAAGGATGTTAGTGGATTATCCCTAAATCTACTGATTTAGGGTGGGATAATAACGTTTACAGATAACAGATTAGGCTAGGATACCGTATTAAGTTAGCAACACACGTTAACCATGATCAGCCTATTAATCCGTTCTCCTAATGTTATTTCATCCAACGTTGTGGAATTAGAGAAAAGGGGCTTCTTAACGTGCTTTTATCCGGGGTGGAGGGAGTTACATATTAGTTAAATATAACATTGGTGCGTGTGATTGTAGTGGGTGGAGTTGGTGAAATTAGGATATTCATTTTGGAGTTCAAGCTAGTATATTATAGTTAACGTTACAGTGAGAGTGAAAACACAAGGTAAGTTTGAAATAGGTCAGCAATTTCCCATCCTATAGGTTGCTAGATGTATCCAACCCTTTCTCCTGTCTTTATCTCCCTCTTTCAGCACAAGAACCCCAGGGGGATTCAATGGAGCCTGAAGACCCGGAATGAGACCCTCACCCTGCACATGAGTCTCACCTCCCAGAGTTTTGCAAGCCTCTCCCTGTTCCTTATTTGTATTAAACAGACAAGCTTCCCAATGGTGTGATCTTCGTTTTGTGAAAAATATGATTACCTCGAATATTTTGTTGTCTTTTGTGATAGGCCTAGTTAAATTGCTCCTGCTGACTTCAGCCAGCCATTCTTTCCTCCTCTCTGTGTCAGTGGGGAAACCTTACATTCATACACCTTTGTCTGAGCGCTTGGAGCATCCCCAGGCAGCACAGTAAACCATGGGGGAGACGATATGCCAGGACAACACGGAGGAAAAGGCACAGAAAAACTGCATTTATTGAATTCCATTTATTTACAATGCATGTTCCAAAAACAACACATTTAACATCCTCATCATGCTGCTGCTGCTGCTGCTGCTAGTCCTTTGACTCATTGTGCTGTCAGTTGACAATCATTGATAGGCACCTGTGGTCTCCTTTCCTTTCTGAAAGTTATAAAGATTACATTTGTCATTTAGATTACTTATGTCCTCAATTACCATGGGATTACTGAAACCACCATGAATGAAAGAAATGGTAGAAATTAATCTAATCAGAATTTTGAAACATTCCTTCCCTCCCTCAAATATATCAATAAACATTAAGATGTGATGCTTCTGACTGACATACAAGTTTAAGAAGTTAATATTTGTTTGAAATAATTCAAAGCAATAAACAACAGCAACACGCTCTTTAACCAAGGCAACGTTAGCCTAACATGTATATGTTAACAAGGCAGGTAAAATAGCTGTTCACACTATCTATGTATATTTTCTACTTTTTTAACGCTATTTTATTTCTATTTATAAAAATAAAATAAATGTAAGATGTTTACATTTTCGATTGTTCAATTCTAGTCTTTTAACTGTCTAATGTACAATGCCTTGTCTTTTGCTGCTGCAGCGTAAACATGTCCCCAATTGGTATCAATAAAGTACTTCTTATTTTATCTTAATCCTCAAATATTAGCGAATTTTACTTTTAAAAAAAACAAAAACATATTGATGTAACTACATACACATATCGATATGTTGTATACATATTGCAAATCAAAACCTTTATTGACCACTAATTACCAAAAATTGCATTTCTATCTCCTGTTATTAATGCATTAAAATGGCCCGCCACGAACTTCCGGGAACTTTCTGAGTCTCCATGAACCACTTGACGATCAAGCATTTTGGACTTCCGCTATCGCAACTCTTCTATCTATACGGTGCTGACCCATTCTAGCCATGCCTCATATCCCTTCCGTTTCAGCCCTGTTACTAAAGTGCTGATTCAGGGTATAAAGCTTTAAAAAAGAAAAAAAAAGAGCTTATGCCTGCTCATGCGGGACCCGGCAGATACTGTCTAAATGCTGCGGTGATTAAATGCCATATCATGTTCAAAACCACATCAAAGATTATTTCTGAAACAGTATGGAGCTCAAATGCTTTTTCTCTTGCGGGTTTACAACAAGGTGAGTTCATTTTTTTATCCTGCTTCTTACACATACTCACCAGCACAGATGCTTGCTAATGTAAACACAGACCATATTACGTTGGGCATTGATTCTGATAGCGACGTTTCTGATAGGGCCGTGGGTCCACCATCCGATATGATGTAATTTATGTCATATCGGATGGTAAATCTGGATCAGCTCCGTTGTACACCCGTTTTTAGAGATTTGCGCACGGAGGAAAAGAGAGAGGGTTTTATTTTCTGACACTCTGTGAATTCCCTGACACACCGGGGACACATATTTATTTATAAAAGACATAAAAAAGTGCATTTTGCAAGATAGGTCCCCTTTAATGCTCACCAGGCCTTTGGGACGGAGTGCAAAAAGCCAAGGGAGTGGAGAGCTAAATATTGGCATGCAGTTGTCTTCAGGCCTGGACTCTTATCATCCATGAGACATTTGGAGCATATTGCAGAATGTATTATTGAGTCACAACATGTTCCTGTTGTGTGTGGTGTTGTAGGAGTAAATCACAACTAATCCCTCTTCTTACTGACAACCAGGCTTTGTAGGAGGTTACGTAGAGGGCGGTTGAACAACCAGCTGGATGATCTTGTACATCCTGCAAAGATGTTGGATGAAGTTGCTTTCAAAAAGGTCAGAGTGGAATCAACCATGCCAAACTTGCAGAACCACTTAATGACCAACACATTTGATCATGGGTTGGGACTTCCTGGGTTTAGTTGGAAAAGGCATCGGTCTTGGCAAGAAAAAGGTTCCATTCTGTTCTGAAATGGTTAAATGGTTAATGGTAAATAGTGTAATCAACAGCAACTATTTGATTTTGTCGAGAAGCGAGTGTAATGGCCCATGTGAGGGTCTTTAGCTACCTGACAACGATCACACTCCAGACACCATTGTTTGATGATGCTTTACGAGCTGAACCTCGTCTACCTTGGGTTGGCAGACTTGCAATAGAGCACCCAGTCTGGTTCCACTATCTTGTCCCACTTTCTGCCCAGAACAATCGTTTTGATAGAGGCCTGACGTTGTTCGGCTGCATCCGGGCAAATCCTCGTGGTCCAAATCCTCCGACATTCCTCAATGGTAGGGTCAGAATCCTGTAAAACATGTAGGAAACACAGATTGTGACAAGTGAAAGCCATAGGCCTGAGTCGCACGGGTTGCCTGATTATCAGAGATGACATAGTCAGATGGTTTTGCATTGGCTTGGTGCCTCTGATAGGGTCCATCTGCATTCTGATTAATATAACCAGGCCTGTACTTGATGGTAAAGTCAAATGCAGCAAGTTGTGCAGCCCAACGCTCTTCTGTAGCTCACAGCTTGTCTGTGGATAGATGACTGAGACAGTTATTGTCCATGTACACAAAACATTTATTTCTCAGCAGGAGATCTCTTAAATGTTTTAGTTGTCATAGGCTACCAACTACACAGCCGTTAGATTAATTCTTGATTGTTTTTTGGGATTTTGCGGAAGTCAGTTTACCAACTAGTTGATGCAAAGGCCATAGTAGTTTCGGAACACTGAAAAAGCAATGCAACTCTGGCACACTGGTAGATTGCTTTCACTTCTCTTTTCTCTGTAGAGGAGAGACATTGAATTGGTACAAGAAAAAAAATTAATGTTGTTAAACACCACCTAGATTTAATTCCCATGAATAACACTAAAACCCAAAACATTTGCACAGCTGATTTACAGTAGACGGTGACCTTGACGCTTGCTACTGACACTATTACCTCTCAGCAGGGGCGGATCTAGACAAATATTCATGGGGTGGCAAGAGGGTGGCAGGAGAATTTCAGGGGTGGCATCCCCTGGCAGAGGTATATGCTGATTTAATCGCAGTCATATCAATCAATGTTAAGTTGGAAAGCCACAATATTGATATTTTAACTCAATAACATTAGGTGACATTATTGTGGCACATCAGTAAAGCCATACATATAAATATATAAGGTGGCATACATAATATAATGAATTTTAACTGAATGAGTTTATTTCACTCTTAGACCAGCAGGGGTACCAAATCTATGCAGACTGCTGCAATAAGTACATTAATTAACTGTCTCATCGATGTGTGTCTGTATGAATATGATAATATTAACAATCATATTATTCCTATTAGCTGTCAATCACTGTTATGATTCACATATTCAGTGTTATTATTAAATAAACTATATTTTTTGGAGGAGTTAATGATGAACGTTCCTCAAGATGCTTGCTCACCCTCCTTCAAATTTGAAAGACCAGTAATTACTATCATAAATCAAAATAATCAAAAGAACAGTTTAGCGCCCCTCAACTTCATTGCAAACACTTACAACCTTGACTTTACATCAGAAAGAACAAACATTAAATAAGTGACTAACTGCATTAATTAGGGTTAAAACATGTATTCAGCTAAAACATATGCATCGCTGCAGTTATTATCCAGTGGAAAGTCCTTACCTACTCTCCTAGTTAAATCAAAAGGGTTACTTTTTTTTGGCTGGGCCGTGTAGTTTTACACACCGTCTTATTTGACTTTCTCAGGACTTGAAACGTTTTTTTGCGGGCAGACCCCCACAAGAAAAATATATTTACACACGTAAGGTCATCATCTTAACAGTTTTTTATGCTCATCGAGTCATCCGTGAGCAGAGCATCAAGTTGGCATGCCTATAACAGCTGAATGTGGCGATTACCATCTTGATCAGCAAAACGCCTCACAAACTTATTAAGATCTAAAGCTTTGGTGCGTTTTGATTCCATGCTGAGTACAGCCAAACTTGACAGGCTCTTCTCTGTGATTGTAGACCGCAAACAGTGGCGGCGCCAGAGTATGTGTGTTGGGTAATCTCAGTACTCAAGATGTAAAAAAAAATCAGGGGGGATGGTGGATTTTATCATATGGGGACATAATTTGTGCTGATAACCTGCCGAGGGTGGGAGACCAACCAGCATAAAGATAATTATTATACTCCTAAAACAACATGCATGTTATGGATGTTCAGATAATCCTTTCATTGCTCTTGACCAAGGCACCTCAGAATTAGAGTCGGTCCCCGGGCTGCCATGGCACCACTAACATTTAGGGTCAAATGCAGAGGACAATTAGTGAAAAATCGTTTTTTCACTTTAATTTAAAGGGGGGGGAGGGGATACACAAATGTGGTTATAATGGAAGTATATGGTACAAATCTTGTAAGTTAACAGTCCCTCATTTATTATTCAGATGGATCAACTGATTATACTAATAATAAAGTCAAAATAGTTTTTAGAATATTGAATTATAGTGTATTTTTGCAAAATGCAGTTACTGGTATACGATCGAAACTGGTATCTAAAGGGTTACATTTGTATCGTAATTAATTAAATCATTATGTAAATTCTTCATGAAAAATGTGAGGAAAAAACTGCATTAATTAGGGTTAAAACATGTATTCAGCTAAAACATATGCATCGCTGCAGTTATTATCCAGTGGAAAGTCCTTACCTACTCTCCTAGTTAAATCAAAAGGGTTACTTTTTTTTGGCTGGGCCGTGTAGTTTTACACACCGTCTTATTTGACTTTCTCAGGACTTGAAACGTTTTTTTTGCGGGCAGACCCCCACAAGAAAAATATATTTACACACGTAAGGTCATCATCTTAACAGTTTTTTATGCTCATCGAGTCATCCGTGAGCAGAGCATCAAGTTGGCATGCCTATAACAGCTGAATGTGGCGATTACCATCTTGATCAGCAAAACGCCTCACAAACTTATTAAGATCTAAAGCTTTGGTGCGTTTTGATTCCATGCTGAGTACAGCCAAACTTGACAGGCTCTTCTCTGTGATTGTAGACCGCAAACAGTGGCGGCGCCAGAGTATGTGTGTTGGGTAATCTCAGTACTCAAGATGTAAAAAAAAAATCAGGGGGGATGGTGGATTTTATCATATGGGGACATAATTTGTGCTGATAACCTGCCGAGGGTGGGAGACCAACCAGCATAAAGATAATTATTATACTCCTAAAACAACATGCATGTTATGGATGTTCAGATAATCCTTTCATTGCTCTTGACCAAGGCACCTCAGAATTAGAGTCGGTCCCCGGGCTGCCATGGCACCACTAACATTTAGGGTCAAATGCAGAGGACAATTAGTGAAAAATCGTTTTTTCACTTTAATTTAAAGGGGGGGGAGGGGATACACAAATGTGGTTATAATGGAAGTATATGGTACAAATCTTGTAAGTTAACAGTCCCTCATTTATTATTCAGATGGATCAACTGATTATACTAATAATAAAGTCAAAATAGTTTTTAGAATATTGAATTATAGTGTATTTTTGCAAAAATGCAGTTACTGGTATACGATCGAAACTGGTATCTAAAGGGTTACATTTGTATCGTAATTAATTAAATCATTATGTAAATTCTTCATGAAAAATGTGAGGAAAAAAATTGGAAAAAAATTCATCCGTCATCATTTTATTGCAGTTCAAATACAAATATGTTATGTTAACATTCCAAATGTTACTTTTTTAGGGCATTAAGTGCAAATTGAAATTGCTTACAAAATATGAAAATATATTAAAAGATTATACAGATAATACAAAATAGGACCAATGTTGTCAATGGCTGCCACTCCACTCTCCCCCATCTCATAGAAGTTTCCAAAGATTTTCATAATCATGCTTTTTGGTCTCAATTTTTCTGGCTCTTGCTTTCGGATTGTTAGCTAAGCAATGGCTTTGAAGCCAAGTCTTGACATATACCTCTGGTCTGAACTTGTTCAGTGGAGGGCCAACACTTGATGAAAAGCAAGGCTGACATGCTTTTTACCTCTAGGGAGCTTCTAGTTATGGTTAAAATGTTCATCTGACTATTAAACCCATGTTCACACTCAGCTGTGGAGATGACCAGAGTGTTCACTGCTTGAAGGAGGGGTTTCAGCTCTTCTGGTGCTGGTGGTATCATTTCATCAACAGTTTTGAGTCTTACCAGCTAGCAAACACGAGAGAAAAACGTATAACTCCAAACTAAGTTGTTATTGCTGCTTATCAGTAGCGTGGTGTGGGAAAAAAATTAGGGGAAGCCAATAATACGTCCTTTCTTTTAGGTCGGGGGTGTGGTGGTCAATGTAATAACGTAACCAGATGAGTGATTACAGCACCCGGTATCATTTTACACACATTTGTATCAGATGCAGGACTTACACACGCCTGTTATCTAACCGAGAGGTCCGCACGCACTCTCCAGCCGAAACTCTAATAAGCATTCATTCACAAACTAAATCAGGAGACCTTTAACGTTTTACGTCTGTTTCGCTCCTTTTTTCCTCGCTGTACACAGCTCCAGTTTGGGCATTGGCCTGTCATCAGATTGTATTTGTTGTTGCTGCTGTAGCGGAAGTTTAGTACAATTATTTTTGATGAAATACTCCAAATCTCCACCCTCCATAATTGCACTTGCTTCAGTTGCTTGCTACTTTCTAACGGCGATGAGAGTGATGCAGTGACGCTATCTATCTTCTATCGATTAGATTTATCATTCAAAAATTATAAAAGTAGGGTAGACATGTGGATATTATCCGATTGAACAAAACTTGCATTTATCTAACAGGTTCGTTTTCCACTGACTTTATTTCGAGCTATTTTCCTAAATCCTATGGAGAAATCCCACTGCTTTTTTGTCGAGGGAAACCGAGAGCAGCTTACTTCCGGATTTTAGGTTGCGTCACTGCAGCACTAAGTTGATGCGATTTGATTGGATTGTGAGGGAAGCTAGCCGCCTCTGGCTTCCCTTGGCATGACCCTGACCAATCACAGGTTAATAAATAAATCTATTACTATACGACATGAAAAATGAATGCCATTTTAGTTTTTTGTTACTTTGTTCTGAAAGCTGAACCTGCTGCTCCTCACAGAGAGAAGAGGGAAGAGGCTGTGTGAATTACTTTACATTGCGGATAAGGGTGGATAGCCCACATTGTTCTGTGCGTCAAAATGAAAGACAGCCCACACACCTATATCAATCATCAAACCGTGGGGTCTTATTTCATTACGTGATTTCTATCAACACGTAATGTTGTATCGATGTATATAGAGATGTACTACAGCAAAAGTATTCTCCGTCGGGACTTCCTGCAACAACACCATGCCATTATTGTGATTCTGATTGGCCAGAAGACATTATCAAAGATGTTCTATTAAGAAGACATCACTACGTGACAAAAGTTTTCAAAACCATTTCTAGTCTTCGGTATTTCCAGACAAGTGGCTACTGAAATCAATCTTACTAACTGCTGTCTGTGCAATTTACTCCATGCGAGTTGGGAGACTTTATTTTGCTTACTTTAACATAATTGTTCATGGTGGGGCTAAGCCATTTCTTGGTATGGCTGTAGCCTACCCCAGCCATACCCTGACCCTGACCGCAAATACCTCATTCCTTCTGTCTACTTGGATCTGAAATGCTTCTCGTTTTGCGCTGTCCTCCCGTTCAAATGAAATCGGCGCCAATCATATTTCCAAGCTCGCGCCAGGGGGGGAGGGGTTAAAAGGCTCGCGTCTTGTGCTGCATTCACTTGCACTCGGACATTAGAGATTTTCTCTCATAAATGTCCGATGAGTCACACCTTTTCTTTCAAAACAAAGCTGCCAACTGGGGTGGCAAGGCATTTTTCTGAGGTTGCAGCTGCCACCCCGTAGAACCGCCACTGCCTCTCAGTGGGAAAGAACAAGGCATCTTAATCCTCAAATTCCTTGCAATACTTTGGGATAACCCTAAATATCTCAGGACTTATTTAACAGGTATCACACTTTATTCAAATGTAAATGCAACACTTTCACGTTTTTGAATGATGGGGTTGTCCTTTTCCCTTTCCAATATAGAGGACATTATCTTGATTAGTGCTTTTCACCCCATCTCGTTGAAGTGAATGTCTCATTATCGTTGTTTTTAAACTGTATCTTGTATTTTGCTTTTACAAAAACAGCTACCACCACTACACCATGAATCACATTTTGGACCAGATTCAAGGTGTATTTCTAGCAGGTCTGGCCTTGCTAACGTGTAGGCCTACTCTGTGCTCCACTTTAAACTTCACAGAACCAAGCTGTGCTCAAAGAAGATGAATTAGCTGCATTCAAAATCACTTTCCTCCAATCAACTGTCAAATCCATCACCAACGCTCATTCCCATTTAGACTTAACTGTCTGTATTCTGTCATCAGACGAGTGCATAATATCCGCATTTTTTTTTTTTTAAATGAAGCCATTCTTGAGCAACCCTCTGTTGTGAAATAACAAATAATGAATCTTGTAACCTTGTTACTTGCTATAATTCCAAGGGGTAATGGGCTCGTTATGGTTACGAACCATGACATGCTCGTTTCTGCCATTTATATAGAGTAATGGCTTTCTTTATGTAATGAAGAAGCCTGGATATTAGGGGAGTGAGCCCTGAGAAGCAGCATAGTGATTGAAATAACTGTAATGTTTTGTTCCAAATTATGTCGATCAGGGATCTGCGTTTAGTTGTTACGTGTGTGTGTGTGTGTGTGTGTGTGTGTGTGTGTGTGTGTGTGTGTGTGTGTGTGTGTGTGTGTGTGTGTGTGTGTGTGTGTGTGTGTGTGTGTGTGTGTGTGTGTGTGTGTGTGTGTAGGGGGGTTGTGGTGCAGTTGATGTATTCTGTGTGTGTGAGTATGTAGGGGGGGCTTGTAGTGCAGTTGATGTATTTTGTGTGTGTGTGTGTAGGGGGGGTTGTGGTGCAGTTGATGTATTTGGTGTGTGTGTGTGTGTGTGTGTGTGTGTGTGTGTGTGTGTGTGTGTGTGTGTGTGTGTGTGTGTGTGTGTGTGTGTGTGTGTGTGTGTGTGTGTGTGTGTGTGTGTGTGTGTGTGTGTAGGGCGGGTTGTGGTGCAGTTGATGTATGTTGTGTGTCTGAGTGTGTAGTTGTTGGTAGGGTGTTTCTTTTAAGAGATGTTTTTTTGAAGAATATCAAAAGTCTCCCTCCTTCTCTCCTAAACCCACTACATCACCATGGGAACCGGACGAATCAGCTCCACTGAATATGCCAGATAAGTCCGACTTGAAAGACTAAGAAAATCCCTCCTTACCTCGCCTCCCTCCCTCCGACTGTCATCCATTTATTGCCCCCTCATGCTCTCATCCTCTCTCCATTCAATATATTTTTCTTTATCTCTCCCCTGCTTGTCACTCTTTCGCTGCCATACACATCACGATATTCTCTTTTTGTCTCATCCTTCCCTGCATGGCTTTCCTGGCTCCTATCCCATTCCTTCTCATCCCCTTTCTCCTCGTCTGCTTTACTTCCCCTCTTCGTGCAACTCTCTTCCTTCATCTTTTATTTCATTATACATCCCTCCCTCCCTCCTTCTGTGCTCTTCATGTAATTTCTCTCACGTCCCTCCTTTCATTGGATTAAAAAGACACACCCAGATATTGTGCAAAAAAAGATCTCTCTTCATGGCAGAGGCCCATAGTGAGATACGAGGACTGGCATGATGCTGACGCTCACCATCTGTCCCCGAGACATAAGGACCCGGAGAGAGAGAGAGGGGGGGGGGGCTTTTATGAAGCCGCCAAGACAGCCTCTCAATTTGCGCTTCATGCTTCAAGGGCAAAACTGCTGCTCTACTTACAGTATATGAAGCAAAGCTTAACATTTGTCAGTGACAAAAGATGCCTCATTCTTGCACAGATATGGAAAAATGAAAGCGTGGTCGTGGTTGCATGCTTGCCAGCCGTAAGAGCTAGTGCTGATTGTGATCCAACCATTGAGTGCAGGTGATAAAACATTTGCTTATCAGTCCAGAATTAAAGAATGTAACTGCTCCTCAACCACATATTAAATCATCTCAAATAATACATCTTAAAGAATAGTGTTATGACCCGGTCTAGGGGAACTTAGACATAACATACTAATGTGCACTCCCCACTATTCCCACACCCAATAAATAGTCAGTGACAACGAAAATCCGTTATAGTAGTTTAATTAATGCTTCTGAGGAGAGAAAAAGCCAACATAACAAACAAGACGTCTGCACAAAAGGACCCTAAACTATACCTAACAAAAGAAATAAAATACAGGCTTCTCACCTAACTCCCACCAAACAAACAGGAGAACACAGGATTTCACTCCTATTTTAAACTCAAAAGCTTGTCACCAAAACAGAATATTTACAAAGGTTAAAAACTACTTCATACAATAGTCAACATTGCCACACAGGCCTATAGATTTACAGGGGCATAAAAACACACACTATGCTGACTCTGTTTGGAGCAGGAGAAATGGAAGAGAGGCCCGAAGGACTGTCTTGCTGCAGCTCAAAGTCTGGTGCCTTCAGGCATTAGGAGGCAGCCAATCTGCTAATAGGCAGCACCTGCTCAGTAACACACACTCACTGACACTCACACACAAGGAGAATGGCATAGCAAAAAACACACATGACATGCTCAAAAAGCTCTTTATGTTTCTCATACTGCCTGTGCTGCAGCACCTATTTTCACCCTCTGTCTGATACCAGAGCCCAGTCTGCTCTTATTGGTTAGCTGGTCGGCTCTGTTGTGATTAGTCAACCGCATAGAGAAGTCCCGTCCCTTAGCATACAATGTACAATGTGTTGGAGCGCTAGCCAATATAAGCGCAAGTGTTTAATTTGAGGTGCTTTAATTTGCGGTTTCTGAGGCTGGTAACTCTGATGTATTTATCCTCTGCAGCAGAGGTGTCTCTTGGTCATCCTTTCCCTGGGGGGTCCTCATGAGAGTGTGAGGAATTGCAGTATCTCCTTCTCCTTTTTTCTGTTTGTTTGTCTATCTGTTTGTCTGTCTTCCTGGCTGGGCGTGGTTGACCTACTTTCCGTTTTCCGCCAACTCACCTCCGCTCCTGTTTCTCATCATCACTGATAACCACTACTCACCTGCTGCTGCTTAAAACTCCGGTTCGATCATCAGACTTCGCCAGTTCTTCGTATACTCACAGTGGTAAACTCCAGTTCCGGCTGACTAGTATTGCTAGTCTTTTTGTATACTCTTCCAGTTGGATTTTTCATATACTAATCCTGTTGTGTTGTTGTGCCTGTTCCAGATACTCCATATTCCATTCCGTCCTGCCTGCCACGTCCAGCCCAACCTCCGTCTCAGCCCTGCCCCACGTTCTTCCCACTCTGTTGGGAGTCTACTTTGTCTCCTGCCTGTTTTTTGAGGAACGTAAATAAATCCAGTTTTTTTGACACTACACCTAAGTCTCCGTCCCAAGTGTTCTTGCATAGCGGGTTCAAGTTTTGAGTCTCTTTACGAGGAGCGTAACAGAAGAACTGGCCAAGAATGAACCCCGCAGGATCCGGAGCGGATTCTACCCCAATCCTTCATGCCCTGTCTAGTCAGGGCTCCCTCCTGGGTGAACACGAGAAGCTCATCCGAGCGTTGGTGGAGAGTAACCGGTCCATGGCTCATCATGTCTCCGAGTTGGCGTGCCAGATCTCCGCTCTCACTACCTCGACGGTAGCATTTCAGGCTACTCCCAGTCCAGCCCTTTGCTCCCTCCTCGCCAGGATTTTCCTATCACCGATCCTGAGCCATTTCACGGAGATGTGGAGAAATGCAGAGGTTTTTTGTTCCAATGTAACAAGGTTTTTCGCCAGCGTCCTGTTGCATTTGCTGCTGAAGCAACGAGGATTAATTTTGTTTTGGGGTTGCTCCGCGGGAGAGCTTTAACCTGGGCAGAGGCTTTAAACTCTTCGGTGGATTTTGACACTCTACGTTTTGAGGGCTTCTCTGATCGGTTCTCAGCTGTTTTTGATCATCCCAACTCCTCTGGCTCCGCCGAGAATAAGCTGCTTAGCCTGCAACAAGGAAGCCGGACAGTGGCTGATTACTCCATCGAGTTTCACACACTCGCTGCAGAGGCTCGATGGGACGAGGCGGCTCTCAAGGCGGTGTTTTTAAGAGGATTAAGGGACCAGCTTCGGGACGAATTGGCAGCACGAGACGTTCCAGCGGATCTCTCAGAGCTGATCTCCTTAGTGTCTCGTTTGGACGGTCGTCTACGGGAGTGCCGAGCTGAGCGAACACGGAGGGATTCACCAGTGTCACTCAGTAAGCCCAGTTTCTCTTCCTACTCTGCTCACTCGGTGTCTAGACCTCCCTCTTTTCCCCCGTCGTCCAGTGTGCGCACCTCTTCTCAGGAGGAGCCCATGCAACTGGGTCGTGCTAGACTTTCTCTGGAGGAGCGTCAGCGCCGGATAGGTGCAGGCCAATGCCTGTATTGTGGAAAGACTGGACATAGCATTCCCAACTGCCCAGTACGGCCAAACTGGGAGGCTCGTCAGTAAGACTGGGGGTCCTGACGAGTTCACAGCAATCATCTCTAACCCCATCCTTGACTCGTTTTCTTATTTCCGCCAAGCTCTGTATTAGTTCTATGACATTGCCTCTCCAGGCTCTCATTGATTCTGGTGCGGAGGATAGCTTTTTGGACCAGGAGCTAGCTGAACAGCTGGGACTCTGCTTGGAGCCGCTAGAGGAACCGTTAACTGCCTATGCTCTAAATGGACAAATCATCTCCTCAGTCACAGCACAGTCACCCCTTGTGACTTTAATCACCTCCGGAAACCACCGTGAACTTATCCAGTTTAAGGTAATATCCTCTCCTTCTACACCTCTGGTTTTGGGTTACCCGTGGCTACGTACTCACAACCCACACATTGATTGGGCAAAGGGAAGGATTATTGAATGGGATCAGCACTGTCTCGCTAACTGCCTGTGTTCTGCCCTACCTTCAACTTCTGTTTCCCCAAATCCTGTTGTCTGCCCTGATGCCTCTGTAGATTTGACTGGTGTTCCTACTACTTATCACGACCTGCGTTGGGTCTTCAGCAAAGAGAGGGCTCTCTCTCTTCCTCCCCACCGACCCTACGACTGCCCTATTGATCTGCTCTCTGGAGCTCCTCTACCCTCCAGCCGCCTCTACAATCTGTCCCGTCCTGAGAGGGAGGCTATGGAGCTTTATATCACGGACTCTGTGGCTGCTGGTATTATTCGTCCCTCCTCTTCTCCTGTGGGTGCCGGGTTCTTCTTTGTAGGCAAGAAGGATAAGTCGCTACGACCTTGCATAGACTTTCGGGGGTTAAACAATATCACGGTCAAGAACAAGTACCCATTACCCCTTCTCACCTCAGCTTTTGAACCTCTCCAAGAGGCAACCCTGTTCACCAAGCTTGACCTTCGAAATGCCTATCATCTGATCCGCATCCGCCAGGGGGATGAATGGAAGACAGCGTTTAACACTCCATTGGGCCATTTTGAATATCTGGTCATGCCTTTTGGTCTCACTAACGCCCCAGCAGTTTTCCAGTCTATGATCAATGATGTCTTGCGTGACTTCCTTAACCGCTTTGTCTTTGTCTACTTAGACGACATCCTGATTTTCTCCAGGAATCAGGAGGAACACGAGAACCATGTCCGCACGGTCCTACAGAGACTGCTGGAGAACAAGCTCTATGTTAAGGCGGAGAAGTGTGAGTTCCACCAGAACCGGATCAGCTTCCTGGGCTACATCATCAGTCAGGGCAAGGTGGAGGCAGACCCTGGAAAGATCAAGGCAGTGGTGGAGTGGCCAGTCCCAACTACAAGGAGGGAGCTCCAGAGGTTTCTGGGATTTGCCAACTTTTACCGTCGCTTCATCCGGAACTTCAGTAAAGTAGCTGCACCTCTCTCCAGACTCACCTCCGTCAACATCACGTTCTGTTGGACTCCAGAGGCTAACAGAGCTTTCATTAAACTCAAGTCCTTGTTCACCTCAGCTCCCATCCTTATTCAGCCAGACACAGAGAAGCAGTTTGTTGTGGAGGTGGACGCGTCTGATACTGGAGTAGGAGCAGTTTTGTCTCAGATGGCTGGTCCTGATAACATCCTCCATCCCTGTGCTTTTTTTTCACGTCGCCTCTCTCCTGCGGAGCGCAATTATGATGTTGGTAACAGGGAGCTTCTGGCTGTTAAGTTGGCACTAGAGGAGTGGAGACACTGGCTCGAAGGCAGCAAGCAGCCTTTCCTGGTCTGGACGGACCACAAGAATCTCTCCTGCATCCAGTCGGCGAAGCGACTGAATTCCCGACAGGCCAGATGGGCTCTGTTCTTCTGTCGCTTCGACTTTTGCCTCACCTTCCGCCCTGGCTCCAGGAATGTAAAACCCGATGCTCTGTCTAGGCTATACTCTCCTGACTCTCCTGATCCTCCAGATGCTTCAATCCTTCCCAAGAGTTGTGTAGTAGGCGCCCTCTCTTGGGAGATTAATAACACCATCCTGGAGGCATTGAGAGAGCAACCAGATCCAGGCAATGGTCCTCCGAACCGTCGGTTTGTTCCTGATGCTGCCTGCTCCAAGGTTCTACAGTGGGTCCACAATTCCCGGTTCTCAATCCATCCCGGAGTAAACCGCACTCTTTCTTTCCTGAAGAGACATTTCTGGTGGCCAACGATCAACAGGGACACTCTGGAGTACGTTTCTGCCTGTCCCACGTGTGCTAGGAGTAAGACCTCCCACCAGTCTCCTGCAGGGTTGCTCCAGCCCCGTCCTATCCCTAGTCGTCCCTGGTCACACATCGCACTGGATTTTGTTACCGGCCTGCCCCCCTCCCAGGGCAACACCACAATCCTCACTGTAGTAGACCGGTTTTCCAAGTCAGCTCACTTCGTTGCTCTTCCAAAAACTCCCGTCAGCCCTGGAGACCTCCCAACTCCTCACAGAACATGTTTTCCGGTTACATGGTATCCCTGCCGACATTGTCTCAGACCGCGGTCCCCAGTTCACCTCTCGAGTTTGGAGGGAGTTTTGTCAATCCCTGGGAGCCTCAGTCAGCCTGACCTCTGGATATCACCCCCAATCAAACGGCCAAACAGAACGAACTAATCAGGACCTGGAGTCAGCTCTCCGCTGCATCACCGACCGAAACCCCTCTACTTGGAGCTCTCATCTCTCCTGGGTTGAGTACTCCCACAACGCTCTTACCTGCTCCGCTACTGGTCTCTCCCCCTTTGAGGCTTCATTGGGGTACCAGCCGCCCCTGTTCCCCGAAGAGGAGCGAGACTTGGCAGTTCCCTCAGTCCAGCAGCATGTGCGTCGCTGTCAGAAAATCTGGAGAGATACACGATCTGCCCTTCTCCAGACTTCGGCACGGAACCAGCGATCAGCCAACCGTCACAGAAAGGCAGCTCCTCTATACGTCCCAGGCCAGTCAGTCTGGTTGTCCTCCCGCAACATTCCTCTCATCTCTGAGTCCAAGAAGCTTTCCCCACGCTTCATTGGTCCTTTTCCCATCCTAAGGATCATTAACCCTTCCGCAGTTCGGTTGAAGCTTCCCAGAGCTCTGAGAATTCACCCCACTTTCCACGTGTCTCAGATTAAGCCGGTTCACACCAGTGAATTGAGCCCTCCGGCCTTACCCCCTCCTCCCGCCCGTATCATCGACAATCACCCTGCTTATACGGTGCACCGTCTTTTGGACGTCAGACGTCGGGGTAGGGGTTTCCAGTATCTGGTGGACTGGGAGGGTTATGGCCTCGAGGAGCGATGCTGGGTTCCTCGTTCCCGTATCCTGGACCCAATCATGGTGAGGGCCTTTCACAGGGCTCATCCAAACAAGCCTGGTGGTCTTCCAGGTGGCTCCCATTGAGGGGGGGGGGGGGGGTACTGTGAGGAATTGCAGTATCTCCTTCTCCTTTTTTCTGTTTGTTTATCTATCTGTTTGTCTGTCTTCCTGGCTGGGCGTGGTTGACCTACTTTCCGTTTTCCGCCAACTCACCTCCGCTCCTGTTTCTCATCATCACTGATAACCACTACTCACCTGCTGCTGCTTAAAACTCCGGTTCGATCATCAGACTTCGCCAGTTCTTCGTATACTCACAGTGGTAAACTCCAGTTCCGGCTGACTAGTATTGCTAGTCTTTTTGTATACTCTTCCAGTTGGATTTTTCATATACTAATCCTGTTGTGTTGTTGTGCCTGTTCCAGATATTCCATATTCCATTCCGTCCTGCCTGCCACGTCCAGCCCAACCTCCGTCTCAGCCCTGCTCCACGTTCTTCCCACTCTGTTGAGAGTCTACTTTGTCTCCTGCCTGTTTTTTGAGGAATGTAAATAAATCCAGTTTTTTGGACACTACACCTAAGTCTCTGTCCCAAGTGTTCTTGCATAGCGGGTTCAAGTTTTGAGTCTCTTTACGAGGAGCGTAACAGAGAGCCAGTTTCATCATCGGTTTTTGCGACTGCACTTGAGGATACATTCAAAGTTCTTGACATTTTCCGGATCGACTGGCCTTCATTTATTAAAGTGATGATGGACGTTATTAGGGTATTCGTTATTCTCGCATCCAGGAGAGAAGCTTTAAAAGTAAGAGACAATGGAGTCTCTGAGAATGTCATAGTCTGCTCCATCATTCACCAGTAGTTTTCCATTCACCTGTCTCACCTGTTTTCCACACCCACTCGTTAGCTCACTCTCTTTCTCTTCTGCACCCATTAGCTTCTGCCAGTATTTAAACCCGCACCTTACACACACTTTTTACCAGATTGTACTTTGCCTCATGCTTGTCTTTCCCGCGTTTGATACTAGATTGCCTACCCGGTTCCGAGCCTGCCTGTCCTCGATCTGCCTGCTCTGCCTGTTCCCTGATCCTGGCTGTCCCTCGACTATCCTGTTTGGCCTGTTATCCGACCTGCCTGTATCTACGCTGACCGCCTCGCTTACTCCCTGACTCTCTGCCTGTCCCTGACTCACCTTCTGCCCGCTGTTAAACTGCTCGGTTGGTATTCCTCAGATACAGTGGAATCTCCAATAAAGTTTTTTACCAATTCTCCTTGGTTTCTCGAGTGCTGCATTTGGGTTCTCCTTAAGGTTGTGACAGAGAAAGGTTCAAATGGGTACTTTGATTAAAATGGCGCGGTAATGTTACAGGCAGAAGATGGTTCAGAGAGAAAACAGCTGTGTTCTCGGGGTCTCGAGAGCGAAGGAGGGAGCCCCAAACACGCACATCAGCTCCTTAAGTATCCTCCGATGGCCCCTCCTCGTGTGCCGGTTGGCGCTGCTGGGGGTCCACCCGCCTCCGATCTTCAATGTCCGTTGTTGCGCATTACAGAGGACTCAGCCATTGCACATTCAATACATAACTAAACACGCCTTTTCTCCTCATATTCTCTTTCATGGCTTTTTATTTATTGCATCTTAACGGCTGTAATTCGTTACTTTAATAATACTGGAAATACTTCACGGCAGTTATCATTTACGGTAGTTCCGGATGTTGTCATATGCTACCCACGTCTGTAAACAAAATGTATTAAAATAAACTGTACCTTCATTTAATATTCAGCAATAATAATATCTCGACGTCTATAGATGTAGTGTTAAAATCAGCAGGTTTCGGTGTGCATCACTCCGTGTCATTTCGCTTCTATATTCACCTCTGTAGGAAAAGGAATATTAGCCACATGCTAAATGATAACCGGAGATGAAGGATTTTCAGAATAAAAGCTTGGCATTAAGATTGTGCGAGAACTTCTGGTTTTTCAGAATAAAACAGCATTTAAGCTGACGGTATGTTTAAACTAAATTATGCCATAAAACATTGATTTTAATTTCTAACAGCGGCCATTTCTCTTTACTGAGTTCAGTGGTTCTTGCCATAATATGGATTACAACAGTAGTCAAATAGGGCTTTCCACTGTGCACTAACCCTACCTCTGCACAACACAACTGATGGTCTCAAACACATTAAGGGTCCACAAATTGACTATTGACAAGGCACACGTGTTAATTGAAAACCATTCCAAGTGAAGGACCTCATGAAGCTGACTGAGAGAAGCCAGTGTGCAAAGCTGTCCTCACGGCACACTCACGGATGCTGTGCTGGTCTGGGAAAATTGCCCTTATCGTGATTCTGCTGTGCCTGTTGACTGTTTTAGACAGTGAGAAGTTCTCTATTCATCAGGAGAAGTCTACTGGATTCTGGTCTGTTCTGCCGCCCGCAGTGGGCATCCCCTGTAAAGGATCAGGTGTGTTACGCGAACAATTACCGGTTGCCTTGTCGCAGACAATCAGTTCGGCAAAATATGTTTGTCTGTTTTGTTTGCCTGCTATGATGGTTCTTCAGGACTGCTTCTTGAGCTCTAATCACACTTTCACAGACTTTGCTGGTGATTTTAAAGTAGATGACAATGTATGTGTGTTGATTAAGAGGAAAAGATGCCTGTTTTCTTGCTATTATTGCTATCAGGAAATGTACAACTTAACCCTGGTCCGCCCAGTAGTAGTAGTCGGATCGCTACTCCTGCTGATTTTAAAGCTAGGTCTGGGTTGGGATTCATCCACTTGAATGTGCGCAGTATTTTACCCAAACTAGATTTTGTCCGCATTTGGGCGAACTCGACTGATGCTGATGTCATTGTCTTATCAGAAACGTGGCTAAATAAATCTATTGTGGCCTCTGACATATCCTTAAATGCAGTGGCGAGCCCTGACTTTTATACCTAGGCCCTCTGACAAACGATGTCATCACTATCACTGAAGTGAGCCATCATGAACGAACTTATGCTAATCATAAATCTATCGATCATAAATCTATCGATTAGATTTAAGATTAGAAAATAATAAAAGTAGGGTAGACATGTGGATATTATCCGGCTGAACAAAACGTGCATTTATCTGACAGGTTTGTTCCACAGACCTTATTTCCAGCCATTTTCCAAAATCCTATGGAGAAATCCCATTTCTTTCTGTCGAGGGAATCCGAGCGCAGCTTACTTCCTGGTTTTAGGACACGTCACTGCACCACTTGGGCGGGCGGAACTTGTCATAAAGTCCGTGATAATAAAGCCCGATCATTTAGAGGGAAGATATGATTGGTCAATTGTACTGTCATTTGACATTACTCTCTCGCTGAGTTACTATAACTGGCCCTCTGTGAATGTAGAGAGGGACCAACAAGCTCTCCCGTCTTCACAGTTACTCGCAGAGACGGCATTTAACCCTTCACATTCTAACAGAAACTGAACAGGCAGATTCGAAGGATTTATTTATTTGGAAATGTTATTTTAAATACAATTAAATCAAGTTATTTTGGTAAAACTAATGAAAAATGTAACAAAAAAAATCTATAAAAAATAATATTTTTAAAAAAATGGTTTTTTTGTCCATCCATCTTCTCCCGCTTATCCATGGTCGGGTCGCGGGGGTAGCAGTTCCAGCAGAGAGCCCCAAACTTTCTTTTCCCTGGCGACATCAACAAGCTCTGACTGGGGGATCCCAAGGCGCTCCCAGGCCAGCGAAGAGATATAATCCCTCCACTTGGTCCTAGGTCTACCCCTTGGTCTCTTCCCAGCTGGACGTGCCTGGATACTTGATACTTGAACTCCTTCACTTGGGGTAAGGACTCATTCCCTACTTGGAGTGGACAGTCCATCGGTTTCCTGCTGAGAACCATGGCCTCAGATTTGGCGGTGCTGATCCTCATCCCAGCCGCTTCACACTCGGTTGCGAACTGATCCAGTGAGTGCTGAAGGTCGCAGACCGATGAAGCCATTAGAACCACATCATCTGAAAAAGGCAGTGGTGCAATCCTTAGTCCACCGAACTGCAGACCCCCTCCCCCACGACTACGCCTCGAAATCCTCCATGTATATTACAAACAGGATTGGTGACAAAGCGCAGCCCTGGCGGAGGCCAACCCTCACCGGAAATGGGTCCGACTTACTGCCGAGGACCCGGACACAGCTCTCGCTTTGGGAGTACAGAGATTGGATGGCCCTGAGTAGAGACCCCCTCACCCCATACTCCCGCAGCACCTCCCACAGTAACTCCCTGGGAACTCGGTCATACACCTTCTCCAAGTCTACAAAACACATGTAGACCGGATAAGCGCACTCCCAGGCCCCCTCCAGGTTCCTTGCAAGAGTAAAAAGCTGATCCGTCGTTCCACGACCAGGACGGAATCCGCATTGTTCCTCCTAAATCTGAGGTTCGACAATCGGCCTGACCCTCCTTTCGAGTACCTTAGAGTAAACTTTCCCGGGGAGGCTGAGTAGTGTGATGCCTCTGTAATTGGCACACACCCTCTGATCCCCCTTTTTAAAAAGGGGAATCACCACCCCGGTTTGCCACTCCTTCGGTACTGTTTCCGACTTCCACGCAACGTTGATGAGACGTGTCAACCATGACAGTCCCTCAACACCCAGAGCCTTCAGCATTTCCGGGCGGATCTCATCCACCCCCGGGGCTTTGCCACTGTGGAGTTGTTTGACGACCTCAGTGACCTCCCCCCGGGAGATTGGTGTTGATCCCCCGTCATACTCCAGCTCTGCCTCTAACATAGAGGGCGGAGTTGTCGGGTTCAGGAGTTCCTCAAAGTGTTCCTTCCAACGCCCTAACACTCCATCAGTTGAGGTCAACAACGTCCCATCCTTACTGTACACAGCTTGGATGGTTCCCTGCTTCCCCCTCCTGAGGTGTCGGACAGTTTTCCAGAACAACTTTGGTGGCGCCCGAAAGTCCTTCTCCATGTCTTCTCCGAACTTCTCCCACACCCACTGCTTTGCCTCGGCCACGGATGAGGCTGCTGCCCTTCGGGCCTGTCGGTACCTTGCAACTGCCTTGGGAGTCCCCCGGGATAACAAATCCCTGAAGGCCTCCTTCTTCAGTCGGACGGCTTCCCTGACCACCGGTGTCCACCAGGAGGTTCCCGGGTTACCGCCCCTTGAGGCACCTAGGACCTTGAGACCACAGCTCCCCGCCGCGGCTTCGGCAATAGAGGCTTTGAACACCGACCACTCTGGTTCAATGTCTCCAACCTCCACAGGAATGCCCGAAAAGCTCCGCCGGAGGTGTGAGTTGAAGGCCTCCTGAACTTGGGCCTCCTCCAGACATTCCCAGTTCACCCAAACTACACGTTTGGGCTTACCAGGTCTATCCAGAGGCTTCCCCCGCCACTCGACCCAACTCACCACCAGATGGTGATCAGTTGACAACTCCGCCCCTCTCTTTACCCGAGTGTCTAAAACATACGGCCTCAGGTCCGATGATACGATAACGAAATCGATCATGGACCTTCTGCCTAGGGTGCTCTGGTACCACGTACACTTATGAGCATCCTTATGTTCGAACATGGTGTTTTTTATGGCCAATCCATGACTAGCACAGAAGTCCAGTAACAAACCACCACTCCGGTTCAGATCAGGGGGGCCGTTCCTCCCAATCATGCCCCTCCAAGTGTCTCCATCATTGCCCACATGTGCGTTGAAGTCTCCCAGCAAGATTAAAGAGTCCCCTTCAGGAGCCCCATACAGGACTCTTTCCAGGGTCTCCAAGAAGGCTGTATACTCTGAACTGCTGTTGGGTGCATAAGCACACACAACAGTCAGAGTTTCCCCCCCCATAACCCGCAAGCATAGGGAGGCGACCCTCTCGTCCACTGGGGTAAACTCCAACAACGAAGCACCTAACCGGGGACTTGTGAGTATCCCCACACCCGTTTCGAATTTTATTTTTTTGAATATCGTAGGCCCTCACAGACAGGGCTACCATGTTAAATTGTTTTAATGAGCATTTTGTGTCCTGTGGCTCTCTGTTTGATTATGTGACTAACTCTGCTGCTGTCAACACCACAGTCTGTGACTCTGAACAATGTGGTCTGGAAAACCCATTCAGTTGTACTCCTTTTAATAATAATAATAATAATATATAATATTTTTATAGCGCCTTTCAGGAAACCCAAGGTCGCTTTACAAGTCGGGTAGGGGGGGGGGAGTAGGGAAAAAAAAAAAGGCAGACAGGTTAAGGGGGTGGGGGGGGGAAGTAGCGGACACATAAACCTATTAAACTAACTATACAGTGGGGAAAGCCTTGGTAAAAAGGTGCGTTTTGAGGGCTTTTTTGAAAATGTCCACGGTTGGGGCGCTGCAGATTTCGGGGGGGAGAGAGTTCCAGAGGGTGGGGGATGCCACACTGAAGGCTCTGTCACCAAAAGTCCGCAACCTGGTGCGGGCGGTGGAGAGGAGATCCTGTCCAGATGATCTTAGCTTCCGGGATGGAGTGTGGTAGCGGAGAAGGTCAGACAGGTATTGGGGGGCGAGGGCATGGAGGGATTTGTAAGTCAGAAGAAGGAGTTTATAGGTGATACGGTGCTTGACTGGGAGCCAGTGGAGGTGGATCAGGGTGGGGGTGATGTGCTGCCAGGGCTTGGTGTGAGTGAGCACCCTGGCAGCCGAGTTCTGCACATACTGGAGCCTGTCCAGGGCTTTACTGGGAACCCCGAACAGGACTCCGTTGCAGTAATCCAACCGGGAGGAGACGAATGCATGAATGAGGGTCTCGGCCACGGAATCAGAGAGTGATGGTCGTAGACGGGAGATGTTCCTGAGGTGATAGAAGGAAGACTTAGTGACGGATTTGATGTGTGACTGAAATGAGAGAGTGGAGTCAAGGATGACACCCAGGTTACGGACTTCGGGAGACGGGGAGATGGAAAAGCCGTCAATGTGGAGAAGGAGATCCCCAATCTTCCGGAGCAGTGCTTTGGGGGCCACAACCATGAGCTCAGTCTTCTTATTGTTGAGTTTGAGTAGATTTGCTGTCATCCAGGTTTTTATGGCATGGAGACAGTTGACCAAAGACTGTGGAGGGAGCTGGGCGGATGGTGAGGTGCTGAGATAGAGCTGAGTGTCGTCAGCGTAGCAGTGGAAATTGAGACCGAATTGACGTATGATCTGGCCAAGGGGGAGCATGTAAATGGTGAAAAGTAGGGGACCAAGCACGGAGCCTTGCGGGACACCATGGTTGACTGGGGCCGAGGGGGAGGATGAGCCGCTGATGCTAACAAACTGAGACCTGGTTGATAGATAGGACTGAAACCATGACAGAGCTGTGCCAGTTATGCCAAGGTTGTCAGAGAGGCATTTCAGGAGGACTGTATGAGAAACAGTGTCAAAAGCAGCAGAGAGGTCGAGGAGGATGAGAATACTGATTTGTCCGGAGTCAGCAGCGAGAAGGAGGTCATTAGTGATCTTGAGGAGGGCGGTCTCTGTGCTGTGATGTGCTCTGTAGGCTGACTGTAGGGGTTCGTAGAGCTCATGGTTGGACAGATGTTGATGAAGCTGGGCGGCGACTGCTCTTTCCAAGGTTTTGCTAAGGAAAGGAAGGTTGGAGATCGGTCGGTAGTTGTTCAGCTCCTCAGGGTCCAAACCAGGCTTCTTGAGGATGGGAGTGATGGAGGCGGTTTTGAAGCAGGAGGGAACTATTCCAGATGACAGAGAGGAGTTGATGATGTCTATTATGATGGGGCAGAGGGTGGGAAGGCAGGCCTTGACCAGCACCGTGGGCATGGGGTCAAGGGAGCAGGTGGAGGCCTTAGCATTGGTCACCAGCTTCGAGACCAGTGGAACATCCACTGGGGAGAAGGAGGAGAGAGAGCATTGGGGATTGAGGGGTTGAGCTGGGAGTGTGCATTTCTGTGTCAGGGCCCAGTGCAGAGAGGGGGAGGGGGCGGGCACCAGGAGTTGTTGATGAATGGAGATCACCTTAGCCTGAAAAAAGTTGAGGAATTTGGAGCAGAGGTCAGGAGCTTCAGCAGTGTGCGTGGCAGGGAGGGGGCGGAGCAGTCGGTTGATGGTGGAGAACAAGGATCTGGGGTGATTTTGTTGTGACGTGATGAGGGAGGAGTAGTAGGCGGTCTTGGTCTTGGAGAGAGCCTCCTTGTAGGACCTTACATGGTCCACCAGGGCCATACGGTGGACGGTGAGGCCAGTTCGTCTGGAAAGCCGCTCCAACCGACGACCAGTTTGTTTCATTGTACGAAGATCAGAGGTGAACCATGGTGCCGGGCGGATGAAAAGACACCGTCCGGCTTCTGAGGGGAGCCAGAGAGTCCAGGCTGAGAGAGAGGGCAGTGTTGTAGCGGGCCACCAACACGTCCGGCGAAGTGTCGGAGAGAGCCGGGGCCATGTGGGTTATGAGGAGGTCTGATAGGGCTGATGCACTCACTGATTTGGTGTCTCTGAAGGTGATTGTGCGCCTGGGGCGCTGCTTGGGCAGGGGGATGGGGATGGTGAAGATGATGGCATGGTGGTCTGATACTGCCAGGTCTAGGCGCTGCAGATGCGAGGGGGGGGGGGCACCAGTGGAGCAGACTAGATCCAGCGTGTGACCTTTGGAGTGGGTAGGGCCCTGGACATGCTGTGTTATGTTGAGGCAGTCCAGAAGTGACAGAAATGCTGCGGCAAAGCTACAGCTGGTGGAGTCGACGTGGATGTTAGAATATCCCAGCAGATAGGTGGAAGGTGATTTAGAGCAGAGAGAGGACAGAAGCTCACTCAGCTCGGACATGAAGGTGGTGGAAGCTTTGGGGGGGCGGTAAATCAGGGCAACCTGGAGTAGAGGTGATCCGGAGAGCGAGAATGTAATACACTCAAATGATGTGATATTGGGAGAGGGAATCTCCCTGACCCGGATACCTGCTCGGTGGATAACAGCCAGCCCGCCGCCGCGGCCCGTGGAGCGAGGTTTATGGAGGTAAACATAGCCTGGGGGAGTAGCTTGGTTGAGAGCGAAGAAATCCTGCTGGTTCTGCCATGTCTCCGTTAAACATAAGAAATCAAGTTTCTTATCAATGATGATGTCATGGATGAGTAATGCTTTATTATTGAGGGAGCGGGTATTGAGCAGCATGAAGGGGGCTGCAGAGGAGACAGGAGGAGTGCTACTGTCAGAGCAGGCCAGGGGCTTCAAACAGCTGGTGCGCACGTGACGTGTGTTTAGATGACGTCGACAAGCAACACGGAAGTGCAGAGCCGATTGTACCACAGGAATACTAGCTTTTGTGTGAATAAATGTGTAGCGGGATGATCTGTGTATGTAGCGGGGGCGCTGCAAGAGTCCTGATGATCTGATGGCATCCAGGCAGACTGGTGCAGCCAGTGGCGACTGGTCATTAGGGGCAGGTGGGGCACAGCCCCACCTAGTGTCAGCAGAAAGTATTAAAATAATGATTACAACAAAATGCAAAAAATAAATTAAAAAATATATAAAATATATTTTAAGATCATGTTTAATCATCTGATTCGTCTGTACATTGCTGTTTTAGTATGTGTTCTTCTAATTAGTGTCTACAGTGTGTGCCTATTGAGCTGTTTAGAGCCATGTGGGACAAAACCTGATCCTGCGCCTCCCTCTGACTGTCTAAGTGAACGGTGACTGCAACGACTACACTGCGCATGCTCAGAGTATTTTCCTATTTAATGTGTGTGGCAAAAAATAATGACCATAGGGGCAAAGTGCTGCCATCCCCACCATACGTCATCTCACATAATTCAGAGCTGATTGGCTGTAAGTACGTGTGCCGCGAAAAGTGTGGTGTGTGAAGAGGAGACGAGAGAGCTGGGCTGCAGTCGGATAGTTTAAAAATCAGCTCCTAAATTCTAACCCTATCGTCTATTCCTTGACCTCTGAGTGAAACGTCACGGGGTTAAGGGATAGTGGATAGGAGAATTCAAAAGGACTTAGGAGAAGAGACTGCGGTACTTTAGAGAATCCGAATGCACTTTCACTATCCGACGTGTTTATGATGCGCCAGCGGACGTCATTGTGTGTGTCTGCTGCTGTGGGGAAACTATGGAAACCACAGTTTTCTATACAGCGGACTACAACATGGATGTTTAATAAGAACGAGGGACTACTGTAAACTCATCTGGAGACTCTGCACCGTGCTCTGATGCTGTTGCTTTATGAACGTGGACAACAGAGAAACATATTCTTCATGACCAAAGTTGGAATTGAAATAAAAAAGGAAAGTGAAACTTATGCTCGTCACCCTCTCCCTCCGGTCCACATTAATACAAATGATCCCAATACGTATGATTGTATGAACTAAAGATCTTAAAATCAATACAAATGTATTTATTATAAACGTTAGTCCTTAACATCTATCACTGTGTATATCACCATTCAAACATCTTTTAAAAGTTGAACAAACTCCACACAGCTCAGTAAAGACTGTGAAATGTTGACTTTATTTGATCATTTCAGTAAAAACTAAGGTTCATATTTCTCTTTTTGATTATAATACTGATGAACGTTCAAAACAAAGCACTTTGCCAACTTACCACCTATGTTTTAAAATGCTTAATAAGCACCGTAACTTTCATGATATCATTTCTCGGTCATAATCGGTTGTTTCCGTGAACGGCCGACTGTTGAGTGACGGCAAATGCTGCGGCTGCAAGGCATTGTGGGGCAGCATTTTCGCTTCTCCTGTCGGTTAGGGAGGTCCAGCGGTTCCTAAGCTAAAGGAGGTTATAAAGGAAGTTTGAAACCTCCTTTCCTATCATTCTCATCATTCTAGAGAATTCGAACGGCACTTATCATGGCTGCCACTGAGGGACTTCCGGGTCATTTCACTCCTTTAGAAAGGTTCCTAAGCTAAATGGACTATTCAACTTCAGCCCTGCAGTGAGGCGTCCTAAAACCAGGAAGTAAGCTGTGCATGGCTTCCCTCGACAAAAAAGCAATGAGATTTCTCCATAGGATTTTAGAAAATAGCTCAAAATAAGATCTGTGGGAAACAAACCTGTTAGATAAATGTACGTTTTGTTCAGCCGGATAATATCCACATGTCTACCCTACTTTTATCATTTTCGAATAAAAAATCTATTGATTAGATTAGATTTATGATAGACTTTTGAAACTACAAGAACATAAGGAGGACTTTTACAAAAAAGTAATAGAGATTTTTGTCCAGAAGGATAGGCAAATGGACTTCATCTTCAAGTCAAGGTAAGACTGCAATTTTATTGAAAATGGGATCTTACTAAGAGAGAACAATTCAATATTTAAATGATAAAATTAAAAAATGTTGGGTATCCTTCTGTTGAACTGTCTGTTTAAAAGTAATTGAAGCATCAGACAAAAAAAGCTTTTGAAAATAATATTATATTTTGATTTAATATATTTGTAAACCTGAAGAGTCAATGCCAGTGCCTCACCAGCCATGAACCTCTCTGCAGAAGCTTATATATAGACATCTGAGTTTTTTGTGCCCCACCACTTTTGTACATATAGAAACGCCACTGGGTGCAGCAGAGCTGAAAAAACTCCGAAGTTGGAGAAGTTGGAGAGCGGAGTATTGAAGCACCATATCCACAGCAGCTAACCGGCTAGCAGCTAACCGGCCAGCTACCGAGCCTCGGGCAACAGCACTCCGCGGTGCAATGATCGGAGCTAACTCACGGACAGTTCGGCCCTCGAGGCAACAGTCAATCCGGTTTAGGGATAATCCAGGTGGCGAGAGAGGTCCGAGCCAAAAACCCAGGGGAAAACGGGATTCGGCGGCTGTTAATGTTGTTCATGAAACCTTAACCAAGTTAGATCCTAAGAAACCGGCCGGCCCGGACAACGTAAAACCTTTCTTTTTAAAGATAGCTGCAGATTGTATTGCTCCACCTCTCACTACTCTTTTTAACCTCTCCCTCAGCACAAATGCAATTCCAAAAGTATGGAAGTCTGCTTATGTCTTGCCTTTGCTAAAAGGAGGGGAGGCCACTTTATTAAATAACTATAGGCCAATCTCTAAATTGTCAGTTCTGGCGAAGGTGCTCGAACGCCTAGTGAGTGAACAGGTAAAGGTGTTTTTATGTAAAAATAACGTCCTGTCTAAACATCAGTCAGGCTTCAGAAAGCAACATAGCACCATCACTGCGACAATGAAAGTGGTGAATGATATTGCTAATATCTTAGACAAAAAGCAGAGTTGTGCAGCCCTGTTTATTGATCTTTCCAAAGCTTTCGATACCGTCGATCATCATATCTTGAAGCCAGTATAAGCACATCCAGCCATGCAGTAGGGTGGTTTGTGAACTACCTTTCTGAAAGGCCCCAATGTCTTCATTTTGATGGGCTGTCTTCTGAGTGGTTAAACATTACTAATGGTGTATCACAGTGCACTGAGATTTGTTACTAACTGCAAAGTACCTACTCATCACTGTACCCTGTATGCCAGGGCAGGTCTGCCTTCACTAACTGTACGGAGGCTCAGTCATTGCTACATGTTTATCTATAAAGCCATGTTGGGTAAACTACCAACTTATATCTGCTCTCTGATCTCACAGAGAGTCGCAAGTAGCTATTGCCTAAGATCTCAGGATGTGTTTTTATTACATGTGCCAAGTGCTAGGACTGTTTTAGGTACAAAAGCTTTTATGTGCGCTGCTCCTCTAGCTTGGAACACTCTGCAATAATTTTTAAACTGAGCATTTTGTTCCCCTGCATCATTATAAAGCTCGGATAGATGAAATGTTATTTGATACCTGTCATTGTGAATAGGTTGTAATTTGTACCCCTGTAATCATGTTGTATGATGTCCTTTTTGTTTTCTGTTGTTTTTATGTGTAACCAACGTGCTGCAGGTCTCCCTTGAAAAAGAGATCATTGATCTCAATGGGATTTTACCTGGTTAAATAAAGGCTACAAACAAACAAACAAACTTGGACTGGAACGGACGCACTTCCACGTTGCCAACTACTTTCCCTAAATAGACCACGGTTGCTTGACCAAAGTCACATTTTGCTAGGTTAACAGTTAAGTTCGCCCTGCCAAGTTCCATCCTGGGCAACGGATAAGTGTTGGGTTTTGTCACGTTGTTTACCTTCCGGAAGTCTGTACAAAACCGATCGGAATTATCCGACTTGTCAACAAGTAAGCAAGGAGAACTCCACAGGCTCAAACTGGGCTCAGCAATCCCGCTTTTAAGCATGTAATCAACCTCCTTCTTAAATCGATGGCGTTTATCAGGGTTTACATGATATGCGTGTTGTTTAATCGGCGGTGAGTCACCTACATCAATATCTTGTTCCAGAACAGTCGTACAGGAAGGTATGTCAGAAAAAAGTTGCTTGTTAGAAATGATCAGTTCAACTACGTCGGCACGCTGCACATCAGGCAAGTGTGCTAAATGAGACTCAATATTCACCAGAATCTCTGAGTTACGCAGCCTGCCCTGTAACACCGCCTTTGATTGGACCACAATATCCTCATCCCCCTCCGCAATGACCGGGGTCTCAGATACCTCAATCACACCAACGCAACTCCGGTTCAAGCTCCGTGCTAGAGCTTTTCAGGTTCAGAACCGGTTCTTCGGTTTAGCTCTGGCTTTTTTAACACCGCCCAGAGTCCGACTGATGCTGCATCATTGCGTCATTGTTTACGTCATGACGTAACCGTTTGCGTGCCTGCTTCTTAAAGCCAAACCGTGCGGATTAAATCAGTTGCATTAATTTCTTATGGCTCTATCTGCAGCTTTTCCGGAGTCATTTCTGTGGTTTAGACTATATTCTTATAAAAAAGTGTACTCGTGTCAATGAAGGTTTTTTTTAGTGCTGTCAAAATTATCGCGTTAACGGCGGTAATTAATTTTTTGAATTAATTGGGTTAAAATATTTAACGCATGTGCAGAATGGCCTGCCCCATACGTGCCACCAGTGGCAGCGCCAGGGTATGGCTGGGGTAGGCTACACCCATACCAAGAAATGGCTTAGCCCCACCATGAAAAATGATGTTAAAGTAAGCAAAATAAAGTCTGCCAACTCGTGCGGAGTAAATTGCACAGACAGCAGTTAGTAAGATTGATTTCAGTAGCCACGGTTTTGACAACTTTTGTCACGTAGTGATCGACTTCTCAATAGAACATCTTTGATAATGTCTTCTGGCCAATCAGAATCAAGATAACGGCGTCGTGTTGTTGCAGGAAGTCCCGACGGAGAATACTTTTGCTGTAGTACAGGGGTGCACATAACTAACTGGTACGCAGGTTATGTGCGTAATCTGAAATGCGTACCGTCACTTGTGTCACAAAGCGCATTTGCGTACCGACGTACTTGTGAAGCTTTTCCAGAAGGCGGTTCGATCACCGGACGACAGAGTCGGTCTCTGTGTGCACAGACAGGGCTGCTGTTAACCGGGGCCTCAGATACCTCAATCACACCAACGCAACTCCGGTTCAAGCTCCGTGCTAGAGCTTTTCAGGTTCAGAACCGGTTCTTCGGTTTAGCTCTGGCTTTTTTAACACCGCCCAGAGTCCGACTGATGCTGCATCATTGCGTCATTGTTTACGTCATGACGTAACCGTTTGCGTACCTGCTTCATAAAGCCAAACCGTGCGGATTAAATCAGTTGCATTAATTTCTTATGGCTCTATCTATCTATCACGAAGTACTCCACTAGCCGCCCCCCCCCCCCCCCCCCCCCTCTGTCGACTTTGCTGAAGTACTCCCCCGTTGATAGAAATCAACACGTAATGAATTAAGACCCCACGGTTTGATGATTGATAGGGGTGTGGGTTGTCTTTCATTTTGACACGCAGAAAAATTTTATAATAAACATAGATACTGTATGTTAAATGGATATATCCGCCTTCTTACATTTATCTTTCCATTCCCACAACAATATACATAAATAAATGGCATATTTTGGACATAGTTCGAATGGTGATTAATCATGATTAATTAATTTTAAGCTGTGATTAATCTAATTAAAATGTTAAGACAGCCCTAGTTTTTTTTAAAACACAACTGCTTCCGAGGTCGGTCTTATTTCTTAAGGGTGGACTGAACCATGAGTGTGGAGTAACGTTAACTTGTATCTTTCATTTAAATGAACTGTAACATTCACCCAGGTATGTAAAATCTGTTCTCAAATGAACAAGTGAAGTAAAGTTTAATATTTATAGTTTTATAGATTTATAATGAGTTATAATGAGAGGTGATCAACGTGAATGCTCAGGTTCCACCTTAACACACAGACACGTTGCTTCACCATGAGCAGAAACCTTTATATATACACTCTATGGCAGAAACACTGAAACTCTGAAACTCTTGTTAAGTTTCTCCATCGTTGTGTACAAACTGGATAAAACGCGGTCAGTTTGATTAAACTTTGGCAATCCAAACACAGAGAAAAACTTAACCAGGGCTTTGACCACACTCGGGGCAGTGATGTTACGCAGCGGTATCGCTTTAGGAAACTGTATTGTTCCACACATAATGGTAAGCACAAACGTATAGCCGGTGTTACGTCACCCTCTAGGTGTAGAGGAAAACAACACACACCAGTTGGAATTGGTATAAGGGTTTATTTTAAATAGCCGGGTAAACAAAATGGCAGGCATGCAGCCTGGAACAAACAAAAAGGCCAAAAGGGCACAGGTTGATAAATAACCAACAAAAGGAGGACTCTAAAAAAGTCTAATCGCATACAGGGAAAATAAATACTCACACACTAAATAAAGAACGAAACAAAACCTCACTTTAAAAGTGATACAACTAACAAAGGAAGGCTCTAAGAAAACACAGCTAAGGTAGAGGACAACAGTCAAACAATACTAAATGAATCTAAGCACATCTAACCACCACAATACTGACAAACACAGACCACACGAGTTAGCCACTGTTAACAGCTTTGCACAGAAACTAGCAACTAGCGAGAGGCATCCGCTCACACAGCAGAGCCTCCAGAGCGTCGGGCCCGGCGAGCTCCAATCACAATCTTCAGGGGGCAGACCAGGAGATGGCAGCCAATGACGTCAGGGCAACCGCACAGCTCATTTACATATCACACAGATTAACACAGTTAAGACGACCAGGAAGGCAGCAGCCGTAACACCGGGTTTACTACGTGGGAAGGCGCCAGCACAGTCCACGATCACCCGCTCAAAAGGTTCACCTACAGCCGGGATGGGATACAAACGGCGCAGGCGGGACCGTTTGGTTAGGCTTCCCTGCAACCTGGCACACATGGCACGTTTTACAATAATGCACCACATCCTTCTTCAGACCAGGCACACCTTCCGATACCGCATCCTCCAACAGCAACGAGAATTCTGCATCCGCTTTCTGGTCACACACCAGCTGCTGACGTGCCACAGGCACAGCACCGAGGCTTATCGTACCAGTTTTCCCACCCTTACGCCACAGGGAGGGTCACTGATTGGCACGTCTAATTCTGTAACCATAAAACTGTCAGACAGATCCACATCATCGCCAACCTCAACTCTACACTTGGACTTGGTGCGGGTGACTGCACAGGCGGAAAATACATCAGGGTACTCTCGGACCAACTTATTATTATTCTTGCACGTAACAAGAATATAAAATAAAAATCATATTCTGGTTTTTTTCACACTTTGTTGTTGACTAGATAATTCTATATGTGTTCTTTTATAGTTGTGATGTCTTCAGTATTAATCTACAAAGTAGAATACAATTAAAATAAACAAAAACCATTGAATGGGAAGGTGTGTCCAAACTTTTGACTGGTAGTGTATATATACAGTAAGTATTATGTATTCAAACATTTTCATAGATTCCAAAATACTAACTGGGATTCATGTTGAATGGACAAGAGGGTGAACCAAACCACCACAATTCTCAATGTGCCAGCCATTTTGTTACACTTTTCTTTTTTGTTTTGCGCGTCTTTATAGCCTGCATGAAACAACACTGTAAGTACATACAGGGAAAAGTATCTAAGTGCACATTTAACCATCAATCTAAAGAAAATGATAGTTTCCCTGCAGTAATAACAGCCGCCCTTGCATCGTAAATACTGCAGTTGTCCTTTCCTAGGTACTGATAACATCCCCTTCACATCTTTCCTTTTACCTTTAGATCAATTCTTCATTGATGCCATGAAAAAGTGGCAAGATGACCAAGCAAGCAAGACCTTAGAAAAGATAAAAAGAAGATATATTTCATATAAAAAATGTGTTATATATAATAAATGATAGGCTACGCCTCCAAAATAGTATCATTTACAACTGCTGTTTTACTTTAAAGGTGGGGTAGGTAAGTTGTCATCTGTGGAAGCCGTAATACTGTAAAAAGCACAACCTGCCGCCCTGTCTGTCAGCCTTCCATCTCGTGCACGCACAAATGTATCTCGTGCCCTCATTGGGCGTGCATTGCAGCAGTACTTCAATGACTCGCCAGCAACAGGCGGCCACTTTCACCAGTCTGCTGACGTCATGTGCGCGTTCATGTGTGTTGGAGGAGGTGCTCTGTAAGGAAGTCTGAAGGAAAGGGCGGATTCTTTTCGGCTGTGTACTTTCAAATTTTAGTGCACTCGAGCCGGTTTCTGAAACGTACCTACCCCACCTTTAATACATTAATTATAAGCAAACAAGGTATTTTTTTTTTTATAAATCAGGTGTCCACCTACTGCATTAAAAAATAAATAAATTAGAAGAATTAAAGTAGCCTAAATGAAAACAAAAAATAATGTATATAATGTTACTCCCAAAGCATGCTATTCAACGACAAACATTGTAATTAATGTAAACAAAGGAGACATGGAGAGTATCTCAATCCAGCATGTTATGGTTATATTTGTGTTTAATGTGCAATACATGTTTCCAAAAGGAGCAACATTTCTTGAATTCTCTTTGTTCATTTATCAACTCTCCTTTTCTATTCACATTCATAAGATCTGTTATTTCTGAAAGCTGTGTGTTAAATATAACTATAATGCCCAATAAAAGCATGCAGCTTCACTGTGGGCTTATTGTGAGAAAAGCAACATTTACAACATATTAAGAGTGTATCATTATGTGTATTTTCAGATTTGAAAGGAAGTGAGAATGACCTCATGGTCCTCAGGGGTCACAACCAATAATCTGTGTAGGCTGAAAGCTCTTGTATTGCTAAGGTAACAGTTTTTGGGGGAAGGGGTTTCGATTAATCTAATGGCTACCAAGTGTTTTCTCGATGGGAAAAACCTCAAGAAAAACTTTTGACCATGGTTTGTCAGTAAACCAATTCAACGCAAATACAAAAAACAAACAACACGTTGAACCTTTCAGTAAGTGCAAGGCCACCTCATTTATTTTAATTGAAATACCCCCCCAAAATATGACTGGTTACTATCATCCAGACTGTTTAGATTGACATAATGCCACTGCTCAGACTTTGCAGAGTAAGTCACCCACTCCCCTCATTCTGCCCACTCGTAGTCCTCACTCTCCACTATCTGTGTCTGCGGTTTGGCCTCCAACCTCACCCAGCGCTGAGCTCTAATTACTGACATTTCTCCTGAGAGGTGCTACTGCATTGTGGGTGTTTCAGCACCTTTCATTCTATCAGTGGGAGCACTTGGAAAGGTCACACTCCACATCACATTCTGTCTTGTGAATCAATGAGCCAACCTTCGCCTGATGTGTGTGCATGCGTAGATCTGCATGTGTGGGGGATATGTATCACAGTGTGTAAGGGTTTTCACTAGCAGGAACCACGCCACAACAGTGTGATGTTTGTACGTTTATTGAAGTAACATGTGAATGATATGAGGGGGGTGAAGGGATGATCTGGGAGGACAAGCTATGGTCCGTGCAGTGGGAGACTTAGAGTGGGGGTTCCGTCTCCGGCATGATCTGCGTGGGCTGATTACGGTCCCCCAACAGTGTCGGATTAAGCAGCTGACTTAAGCGTGTGAGTGTCTGACGTCGTTTCGATTGTTGCGGATGTAAGCGTGGTACGCTTGGCATGACGAGCGGCCGAGGGCCTAGATGGTTGGATAAGAGATGCCCGGTCTAGCTGCTGTGGACGCTGCGCCGATGCGGGAGAAATGGCTCTAATAATGTTTCTGAGAATGCCCCCAAACAACAAGTCCTCCAACTCATACGACCAATGGGTCGATTGTTTTAAGCCCTTATTACGACCAAATATGTCGTTTGTTCAAGCGCTTAATACGACCTATAATTACGTTTGAAAATTGTCGGCCTCGAGTTCTCCGTTGAATGCAAACGTTACAGAGGGTTGTTATTTCACAAATAACCCTCTCCTGTAAAAATCCTAAATTGTAGGATAGTTTGGCCATTAAAACGCTTTATGATTAGATTTCTAGCGAGAAGTATATATTGTACTTTTAGCATCCACGTCCAGTCGATATGTAGGATCTATAGTTTGATAGATATTACGAAGATGATTTGAGATTTCGTCAGGAGAACGTGTATATGCGGCAAGCTCCATGTAAAGTTACGGGTTGAAAACAGTATTTCCGGTCTCGCCGTTTTCATAATAAAACCAATGATCAAATGATTTAACAGTGATATCTGCACTACTCATCCACTAAAAAAACATCAGTTTTATCCTAGTTAATTATACGACATTAATTGGTTTAAATTGTGTACAATGCTTTGTGTGTTTTCCCATAGGTTGTTTCTCTTTCGATTCTGAGAGACACATTTCTTTTTTCAGAGGTTTTTGATTAGGCTAAAATCACGCCGCAATGCACGTCGGGATATGATGTTAATGTGATATGAAATCGGAAAACATTAAAAATAATAATAATAATAATACTTTATTCCGAGTGTTCTTGCTTTTCTCTTTGAAAGTCATCACATAACGGCATTGCAATACACGGTTCGGCTGCATTAAATATTACATATCTGCCCTAGATATGTATTTATAGAGCCCTGATCAGAAGACCTTTTGACAAACTGGAAGAGATGCCGCCAAAACTGAATCGTGACGTGGACCTACATATATCAACAATTAAACAACATCTTCCATTTATTTTCACACAAGACGTCTCCTTGCAGTATCAACACTAATTCGGCTGACTTTTATATTTGATCCAATTAGTAGATAGTCTGTATTTACACCATAACGGTTGCACAGCTGATAGAAAGGGACTTTTTTGTAGTTTTTTAAAGATATTACTGATTTTCTGAACTACCTTTCCAACTCCTCATGCAGTTTGACTGTTACAGGTCTATACAGGTTCATGGTACAATGCATAAGCTTCACATCGAGAGACTGAAACTGTATTTTCCTTTACCGTTCTGTTTTTAAACTCACAATAAAGTGAATAGTCATATTATGTACGATATTATTATGTTTTATTAACTAGACCACTGGTCTAAACCGCACCTCCTAGTGGTTAAAGCACGTTATTGAATGTAGTTGTTGAATAAGTTATATTTATTTAGTTATTGATGAAAACATTTAAATATTAAGAGTAGCCTACATACAAATAGGGGTCAATGATAGAAATATAGAATGGAAAATATCTAGAAGATACTGTAGTGATCTCTACAATAAAACAGTTTAGTGCAGGACGTCCAAAGATATTAACAGGAGGATGTGCAAAACAGACAAACTGATAAGGCTGAATTTTACTCAGGTGTAACTAAAGTCTGATTTAAGGGTTGTTTATATTTCACATCATTAATCAGAATCTGCAAAGTAACAAAAATAAATGTAGTAGAGTAAAAATACCAGAGTTAACCTCTGAATTGTAGTGGAGTAGAACAAAGTAGTACATGCTGCTGTAACAAAAAACATTTCCCAACTTGGGATCAATAAAGTATCTTATCTTAAGATGATCGATGGCTACTGCCATATTTGCTAAATGTGCATCTGAACCTTGACAAGTGCATGTTTCAGGCTTATCAATTAACAACAGGAGGGGTCACAGACATAAGACCAGCTGTTATGTGTATTAATGCTGCCCATTATGGACACAAGCAATTTTCACCCATGTATTAATTATATGTTTTAAATTTGATAACACCAATGTGTTTCGTGTCCCTAAACCTCCAGGGATTGTATACAGTTTAATACTGGCAACTTCTAATTGTGGGAAATACGAAAACGTCTTTTAAAACTACATTTCCCAGTAGAGACGTGCCATAGAACATGTTGCGAAACACACAATAGCCAGCAAGTGTAATTCTGGGGGGGAGGGCCGGGCTGGACCCGTCCAAGTCCAGTTTTGGATAGTCTGGCGTGGTTCCATTCCATTTCAAAGAGCTTTGACGCTCAGCGTAACCTTGTCGCACTGCCACTCCAATATCCAATCACAGAGCTTGATCACGGGGTTTGTAAAGCCAGGCGGATGTTGTAGTCCCAAACGATAGCTGGGGATTCTGGGTAGTAGTGTAGTGTCTTCGGAACTCTTGTAGTGTCTAAACTCCGAAAAAACAATTTGTTTCTCCGAATCGAAGGTTTAAAAACACAAAAGCATTGT
The DNA here is from genome assembly GCF_902827115.2 of Pseudochaenichthys georgianus. Taxonomy (NCBI): domain Eukaryota; kingdom Metazoa; phylum Chordata; class Actinopteri; order Perciformes; family Channichthyidae; genus Pseudochaenichthys; species Pseudochaenichthys georgianus. Next base: position 36,732,753 of record NC_047506.1, read on the forward strand.
ACACAATTTAAACCAATCAATATTGTGTAATTAACAAGGATAAACTGATGTTTTTTAGTGGATTGAGTAATGGAGATATCACTGCGTAATCATTTTGACAGTGTGGGGAATACTTCCGGTTTATATGAAAACTTTGAGACCGGAAAATACTGTTTTCACGCACGCTAACTTTACATGGAAGTTGCCCCATATACAGTACATGTTCTCCTGGCGAGACCTCAATTCATCTTCGTATATCTATCAAACTGTAGATCATACACATCCACTGGACGTGGATTATAAAAGTACAATATACACTTCTCGCTAGAAATCTAATAAAAAAGCATTTTATATGGCCAAACTATTCCACAATTTAGGATTTTCCAGAGAGGGTTATTTGTTGAATAAACGACCCTCCGGAGCGTTTGCAATCGACAGGAGCATGTTGTTTTCTTACCACGACCACTAGAGGGGCTACACTTTAAAACGTGTCTCTGGGTCGTATTTAGCTGCTGAACAATCGACCTATATGGTCGTTTTTTGTAGGAGACAGGCTGCCCCCAAAATGTGCGGGATGTTCTGAAAGTGTTTCTGGACCAGAAACATGTGGCTTGAAAATAACATGCCCGGAAAATAACATGCCCGGAACGAATGACTACATCTTCACTTCTAAATCCAACTAAACATTACCTTGAGGAGTTGCCGTAAATGTTTAGGATGGGTTGTGGTGGGCGGGTGCTCCTGGTATGAGCGACGCCACGGAGGAGCAGATGTGAATTAGGCGGGCAGTTAGAAAGAAAGCAGCCTAGTTCATTGAAGTTATTACACCACCATCCTGCCTCCATGCGGGTGATAGACAGTTAAAGTCTGAGGGCGTTGCATGATGGAGAGGAAAGTGAGTGAGGTGTTTGAGATGGTGGAGTGCTGACTAAGCATGCTGAGGCCGGGTGGGATAGGAGGGGCTCCGCATAATTGACAAGAGAGGGATGCACGTGCTGCGGAGATGCGGTATAGTAAACACTCGGAGTCCGGAGCGCCTCGGTATGTTCCCTGGTTGAACTGCTTGATGCGGCTTGGCTAGCGAAATTAATTTTATTATTTTTATATTTTTTCCAGAGAGAGAGGACCGGAGCGTCTGCTCGCGGCGAGGGTCAGAGAGAGAGAGAGACCGGAGCGTCTGCTCCCACTGCGAGGGTCAGAGAGAGAGAGAACGGAGCGGTCTGCTCACTGCTGAGGGTTCAGAGAGAGAGAGACCGGAGCGTCTGCCTCACTGCGAGGGTCAGAGAGAGAGAGACCGGAGCGTCTGCTCACTGCGAGGGTCAGAGACAGAGAGACCGGAGCGTCTGCTCACTGCGAGGGTCAGAGGAGGCGAGACCAGAGCGAGACCGGAGCGTCTGCTCGCTGCGAGGGTCAGAGAGAGAGACCGGAGCGTTCGCTCACTGCGACGATCAGAGAGAGAGAGACCAGAGCGTATGCTTCGTTTCGAGGGTCAGAGAGAGAGAGACCGGAGCGTCTGCTCACTGCGAGGGTCAGAGAGAGAGAGACCGGAGCGTCTGCTCGCTGCGAGGGTCAGAGAGAGAGAGACTGGAGCGTCTGCTCACTGCGAGGGTCAGAGAGAGAGAGACCGGAGCGTCTGCTCACGGCGAGGGTCAGAGAGAGAGAGACTGGAGCGTCTGCTCACTGCGAGGGTCAGAGAGGAGCGAGACCAGAGCGAGACCGGAGCGTCTGCTCGCTGTGAGGGTCAGAGAGAGAGACCGGAGCGTCTGCTCACTGCGAGGGTCGGGGAGAGAGAGAGAGACCGGAGCGTCTGCTCGCTGCGAGGGTCAGAGAGAGACGAGACCGGAGCGTCTGCTCACTGCGAGGGTCGGGGAGAGAGAGAGACCGGAGCGTCTGCTCGCTGCGAGGGTCAGAAAGGGAGAGACTGGAGCGTCTGCTCACTGCGAGGGTCAGAGAGAGAGAGAGACCGGAGCTTCTGCTCACTGCGAGGGTCAGAGAGAGGAGAGACCGGAGCATCTGCTCACTGCGAGGGTCATAGAGAGAGAGACCGGAGCGTCTGCTCACTGCGAGGGTCAGAGAGAGAGAGACCGGAGCGTCTGCTCGCTGCGAGGGTCAGAGAGAGAGAGAGGACCGGAGCGTCCTGCTCACTGTGAGGGTCACTGAAGGTAGAGAAGAAGAAGGGATGGAGGGATGAAGGGATGTATATGCAAGGGGATCTTTGTTGAAGCCTGTGAGCACAGGGCTGAGAGAAAAGGTTGACATGAGCCTGCGACATGTCAGACACAGAGAGCGGCACGGGGGGCGATACTACTGGCCCCCACCAGGGGGTGCTGGTGAGTCGGGCTGGTCCGTGGAGGAGGACGGAGGCCTGACGTCACGACCGTGGTGCGCGCGCGTGCGGTGGTTGGCTCTGGAGCGGGAAGAGCTGTGTGTCTAGTTGTTCTTGCCGTTGTTTGCCGTTGTGCTGCGCGGTCCGAGAGGCGTGTCGAGTGTGCCGCCGCGAGTGGCCGCGAGTGGCCGGGCGCCGCGAGTGAGGCAGGCTGCCGGTGGTGGGGAGATTCTGTTCCTACTTCCCTTTGTATCTGGTATAAATGTCTTCCTTTGATGTTAGCCTCGCAGTTGTTGTTGATTTTGGAAATTTCCTTGACATTTGTACTTCTACAAGTTAGTAGGCTACGTAGTTAAATGGTTTATGTTTGTGTCTGTTTAAATCGTGTTTATTGTTGTTATTTCCTATGTTGTTGTGTTGTAGACTACAGACACAGTTAATAATAATTGTAATATTCCAGTTATAAACGACATGAATCAAGATGTGTTGCTGTATTTTAGTGGTAATAAAATATGCATTCATCATCATAATTATTCTATATATATATAATTTACAGTGCCTGTAAACCGGAGGAGAACGCTGGCATGTATTCTCCTACTTGAAAGACTACGGGGGGATGGGGGGAGGAGAAGGAGCCGGTTTTGGGTGCACCCCTCAACCAGCAAAGGAGACAACAAGGTGATTTCATCACCTCGTGGCTGAGCTGAGGCTGGACAGCCAACGACATCACCAATATTTTCGGATGAATGCAGAGCAGATGGATGAACTGCTGTCCCTCCTGGGCCCTGAACTGACCAGACAATCCACAAATTTCAGAGCTGCCATAGACAACCTGATCTCACCAGAATGCGTGACTCCACCACGACTCCTTAACACCACAATGCGTGGTGGAGTCACGAACTTTGTTACATTTACGTGTCGGCACCACGCAAACAACCCCAATGTAAAGTGAATGAGGCTCCTTTGTCGTGGTGCACACACGCATTTCTACAACGGCCCGCAGTGAGCTTTTATTCTATACAACGTTTTTTAAATCTACTTATAGCGTGTAGTAACTCAGGGAGGCTTCTTTATTTTATTTGTATTCATAATTATTTTTCGTCAGAATGTAAAAATCACTTAGTTACGAATTTGTGTTCTCAAAAAACAGTGCATTGTGTGTAATGCAACTGTGATTTTTATTAAATTAGTTTTTTTTAAGGAAGGCCAGAGCTTCAGCTGTGTCAAATAGATTGTTCCCTTTAGTTAACGTTATTTAAAAGATAATGATCATGTCTTGTATTACGAGCGTCCATTCCCATTGGATAACGGAGAATTTTACACCCGGAAGTAAGTAGCCTGTTCTCCTTACTGTCGATTGATTTTACAGTGATATCTGCACTACTCATCGACTAAAAAACACCAAATTGTCCTTGTTAATTACACAACATTGATTGGTTTGAATTGTGTGCAATGCTTTTGTATTTTCCCCCTTCGATTCGGAGAAACAAATATTTTTTCGGAGTTTTTGGACGGCAGAAGACACTACACTACCCAGAATCCTCAGCTATCGTTTGGGACTACACCATGAACCCCGTGATCAGCCCTCAAGCTCTTTGATTGGTTGACCTCCAACTGCATTCCATATGAAAAAAAAACGTTTCGTAAAAGAGAAAATCATACTTTATTCAGCAGTGCTTGCTTTACTCTTTGATAGTCATCACATGAATGCATTGTAATAAATGGTTGGGCATTTTATTAAATATTACACATCTGTCTTAGTTCTTTATTTATCTACAGAGATCGGGCATCAGAATAGACCGGAAACTATTCTTTTACCGTTCTGTTTTAATTTCACAATAAAGTTAGTAGTAATATTTGTTTTGATATTATTGTTTTTTATTAACTACTAGATGACTGGGTCATGTTAAGACCATCTTTTTTTGGTTGCTATGGGCTTTTTCCATCATTTTGTGTTTACAAATATCAAAACAATAACAAAATAATATTCGTCGTAAACTAAACCGGAAACAGCAGTATATTTTATTTTGTTAACACTGTAAACTTGACAGCCTTTTAACCTATGCTTTTAACCCAAACCACCTACTGGTTAAAGCACGTTATTACACGTTTAGAGTAATTGCAATGCAGGAAGATTGTGTTGCTTTTTAATGACTGTTTAAAATGCCTTTTTCTTAATGTCTTTCATTTTTGTAACGCACTTTTGAATGTGTTATATTTTATGAAAACATTCAAATATTAAGAGTACATAGAGTGGGAAAGTAAGAAGGTCAATTATAAATATAGAATAGAAAATATCAAGAAGATACTCAATGATATCTAGAGTAAAACAGTTTAGTGCCTGATAGGAGGATGTTGCTAACTATAAGGCTTTATTTAAGAAATGTGCAGAATACGACAGTTGTAATGGTGGAAGTATACACATTGATAGATGTCTTGTAATGACTGTTGATGAACCTGTGACCCAAGTTGTTCATTCATTGCATAACTATTGCTATTGTATATGATATGTCAATAAACCTTAGAAAATCTGAAATCTTGAAAGGGATGTGCAAAATAGCAATTATATACAGTTTTATGAACTATAGAGAATAACGAGTAATGAATATGCTTTTAAAACGGATCTGCAGATAAATATTTAGTCTTCTCAAGCACCAACTATCAATATCTCTAGCCTGATTGTTGGCACTTGACAATCACCTTCACTGAATTTCATTTCAGGTGTAACTAAAGTCTGATTTAAGGGTGTTTTATTTCACATCATTAATCCAAATCTGTAAAGTAACTAAAATAAATGTAGTGGAGTAAAAATACCAGGTTAACCTTAAAGAAAGCCCTCAGGATTATAAAGACACACCATCACCCCAGCCACAAACGGTTTCTGTCTGCTGCAGTCTGGCAGGCGGTACCACAGCATTCGGACTAAAACCACAGACACAGAGACAGCTTCATCCCACAGGCAGAAGACTATTAAACACCTGAACTTAGAAATAACATTCATCTGCTGCTACTTAGAA